>NC_085956.1:3333333-3636363 GCF_963556715.1 Cydia fagiglandana
AGGTGACTGTACTTTCATTTTCGTATGTCTTTATTGACTTTACATATTTTTATTATTATTGCCTGATAGAGTCCGTTAACACAAAAAAATATATTTACAATATAATAATATATCATGTTTTTCCTTGAATAACAGCGACTCGCGCCAGTACTAAACCGCTACGAAGACTCGCCTGCACGCAGGCGCAGAATGCCGCGATGACGTCACAGCACAGTAGGTGAATCTCGGGCTGCCTACTTACCTACTCGGACAACTAGCGAATAGTTAGCACTTAGGATTTGTTAGGACCTAAAGTTTGGGGGTTTGGGGTTTGTGACTTTTTGTAGATGTTTTTTTTTCCCATATTATAGTTTTTTTATTTTATTTATTTATTAACATAAAAGTATACAGCTTATACAAATACAATGTCCCACAAAACAGTTTACACGGTTTGACTGTGGGATCGTGCAGTCTCTACTCTCTTATATTACATTAAATTTTAATTCTATTTCTTATGTTATTGGTTCAAATTACTCTAGAAAATTTTACATACGATTATTACGAGGTTTTACGTAAGAAGCTCCATCTGAAGTTAATTTTGACTACCAGTCTGGGCTATAACCGCGAAAATCGAAGTTCGCAAATTGCGGGCATTTTTCTCTGTCACTCTAGTTACGCCTTCATTGAAGTAAAAGAGAAAGATCCCCGCAATTTGCGAATTTCGGTTTTCGCGGTAACCCCTCTGTATCTTTTGTAGATAACTATTACCAACATGACTTAAATTTATCATGAAACCATACATTAAGGCTTAATCGAATTGATGAAAATAAATATTCGAAACTATTTGTTGAAAATAAATAAACAGTTTAATTTGAATAGCTTGTAAACTTTAAGCATTTAGGCTTTAAGAATTTTGCATTAAAGATTATACGTATAAATATATTATAAATATTTTTTACTTTTTACTTTCTGACTTTTTATTGAAATTATAAACATTTATGTCGTAAAGACAGAGGAATAACTTATTTTTACTTATTTTTTCCAGTTTATTACATATTAATTGAAAATATATTTTCAATAATTTATAAATATCTCAAAAACTGAAGCTTTCTCACAATTTGGCTCATTGTTTACAAATTGGTGTGCATATCAGAATCTTTCATTAAAAGTATCAAAACCTTTAATGTAACAAGCAAAAGTCTGAATAAGATTTTAAAATTTGGCAATTATTACATCTTAATAATTTATTTCGAAGTTATACATTATACCTACCAAAAAAAAGCGGAGTTGACATTTTCCATTATTCACTAAATAATTTTGCATATACAGTATCACATTTCGTTTGTTTATATATTTATTACTTGGAATGGCGTTTTAATAAGCACTTTATTTGTTGGAATTGCGCAAGAGTTCATTACGCACGTAAATTTCAAGCACATAATAAGTTTTACGTATTCTCATATTGGTTAGTTGTGTCAGAATTATGTCAAAATAAATTATTTCACACCATGCACGAAATAACCCGTTGGAAAATTTATTTTTAGACATAATTACTATTTAATAAATAAAAAAGACCTCCAAAGAGTAGCATTAACCAACCGACTATAGTCCAATATTACAACTATGGTCCACTTGTTCAATATGTAATTAAGTATCAAATAGTGTCAGGGTAAATATAAGACGCGGGTAAAAATAAAGGGGCCCACTGATTAACAGTCCGCCGGACGGTATCGGCCTGTCAGTTAGAACAAAATTTTGACAGTTCCGAACAACTGACAGGCCGATACCGTCCGGCGGACTGATAATCAGTGGGCCCCTTAAGACTCAGTTCACTCAAAAACTTATTCTACTTCATTCCTATTCCTTTTAAAAGGAAGCCTTGTGAGACTTCTTTTTGAATGGAATTGGAATGAAATATAATAAGAAACTTAATCTTATTTTTACCAAATTAATATTGAAGGGTCAGGTGGGGTAAATATGAGATTTTTCTTGCATTTATGACAAAATTTTGTCATCGAAACGAAGATATTAGTTAGTTTAGGACCATAGTTATGAAATTATGGACCATACTTTTAGGAATTTTTACTTTTTTGGTGTTTTAACTGTTTTACGGTACCTAGGTTACGGTACCTACATTAGTCATGAGATTATGGACCATACTTTTAGGAATTTTTACTTTTTTGGTGTTTTACGGTACCTAGGTTTTAATTTGACCGTGACCCCACACGACATCTTTGTTTCATATTAAATTCCATAGTAGTTAACCTTTTTGACAATTCGAAAACGAAGGTGATTTGTCACCGATTTCTCTACTCCCCACTTCCACCCTTTAGAGATTGTTATTATCTGTCCTTACGTCGGAATCTTTCTGCTATCTTACTGCTGAGAAGGGCGGGAAAATCACATATCCCTTTCTCTCTCTGTCCCTCTCAGCAGGAAGTGTCTCGAAAAGGATAGATAATAACTAATAACCCCTACTTTTTGATGTCTGTAGGTTAGGTAGCAAAAATTTGTAAGTCAGTAAGGTAGCAAGCTCTTGTATTTCTATACTTAAATAGAACACACAAGTCTATAACTACCTTGCCAAGCAACGGCGCAAGCATACATTATTATAATCCAAATACAGAAGGGGTTTACGCACGCTCATACAAAACTGGTTCAGCCTCCAGTTATGCCAACATTTCAGTTACGCAATGCATTTAAAAAGAAACCAGATTGCTTTCATACTGGCCACACCGAGTCCTTTTTTAAATTTCGAACTTGGAACGTTTTCACGCGCGAAAGCACTTTCGAAATGTCAATTAAGACGAGAAAGTGTAGCATTTTTCGAATTTCGAACTTATTTTAAATACGTGTGCGTAACCTTTTTAAGGAGTGCGTAATTTTAAAACGCAATGAAAAAATAACCGGATTATTATAGACTGTTTAAAGTATTTAAGCACGGTGATAACATAAAACAAAAGTATTAATTCAATTTGCAACAGTAGATTCAAAATGGCGCCGTAACTTTTTAAACCGGCGGATTTCGTTGGGAAATTAAACAATGCTCATCTCATATTCTTAAATGGCTACTTTCCTCCGTTTCGTTACGCAAGATGAGAAATAATTATTTAAATAACAGTGGTTATGTTATGACATAACTTTCTAAATTTTAACAATATGATCACGCAATGGTTTTATCTTTTTAATAATGTATTTTAATGTTTTTTAAAGCATATTTAAAGAGGAAGTTCCTAATTGTAGTGTTCGGTTTTATAACTTCAGTTTTTTGATCGTAAAAAGTTATAGGCACTGCCAATTTGTGTATAGTCTTGTACTCAGGGTTCAAAAACACATTTTAAAAATAAGTTACGGTAAATATGTAACAATTATGAATCTAATACAATCATTTATATTCTTCTGCTTTCATAAGTAATAGTTTATGATTTTTAAAAAGCGTTTTTCAATTAAAAGACATGTCAAGATCGCTTACCTTCTTGCAAGTTCTTTCTAACGCTAAAAAAAACGAACTATAGATATGACCGTCGTATAATTTACATATTACTATATTCATCAGTATAATAAATAAGTTTGATTGTCCTCTGATGTGCAAAATGAGACAGAGAACCAAATCACTTTTATATATTTATTATTAGTACATGTAGATTAAGTACCTAGATTAAGTTCAAAACTAACAGTATGTGGACGTAATGTTGTGTATTAATAAATAAATTCAATACAATTAAATCAGTGTCGCCAGTAAATACAATACCTTTAGATACATATTTTTTTCGATATTACTCCTCTGGGTGAACAACACCAGATTAGAATAATAGGCTAACAGTGACTTTTAAGTGATAATAATGGTTTGGAAAATATATAAAATTCGCTGTACACTAGTTATACGCTACCAAACAATGTTTTTTTTTTTTTGCAGTGGTCGTGGGTGTTGTGACAAGACATGTAGGGTTCTGTAGTATCTATTTGGTATTTTTAGTAGGTACCTATTTAGGATTTGTGGTACCTCTTTGGGATTTGTAGTACCTCTTTGGGATTTGTAGTACCTATTTGGGATTTGTAGTACCTATTTGGAATTTGTAGTACCTATTTGGGATTTGTAGTACCTATTTGGGTTTCTACCATCGGCTCTGCGTACAGCTACAAGTACAGATGGGCAATTTGTCGAAAATTTCATAAAACTTCGAAATTTTCTTACAAATTAATATTTAAATTTATATTTATTTATTTAGATTTAATTTATATTTTAGAAACGGAAAATTTGAATGTCCATAAAAATGAGAATTCTCTGAAATTTGTAAGAAATTTCGCAATTTTGTAAACTTTCGCACAGGAGTCATATACTGGTATTTTGTTGTATGGGAACGAAAACGGTATTTTTTCGTTCTTTGTTAATTATTTATTTACTAATTTGGCAATTCAATAATACGAAGTTTACCCAAAAACACAATTATGCCCTACATTTCGAGTATAAAATAATTCGAAATACTATTAAAAGAACTTTTTTAGGAAATAACACTAATAACTTAATTACATTTAACTGACACGTAAAGTAGATACATACAACCTACCATAAGTATGAGAAATATTCGAAATACTTATGTTTTTTTTTTTGGGTTTCAGTTGCTTTATTGAATGATTATTTTTAACGTTTTTGCAAAAAACCGGTTCCGGTGCTTTAGGGCCACTTGCACCATCCCGCTAACCCGGGGTTAACTGGTTAAACCGTTAACTCAGTGAGTATTGTACTGGTAACCATGGTAACTCCAGGTTCAACCGGTTAACCCCGGGTTAAACCGGTTCCGGTGCTTTCGCGGCACGTCAGCTACAAGTACCTGAAATCAAGTTACCTTTAATACTCCCACCTGATGTGTGTGGTTGCTGACTCTGCTGCACGTTCGTCTGCTCCAGCTTCGTGCTAACCGTACTCCACATGTCAAACATGTTCAACATATTGCCACGACGGCTAACACAACATAACACTACACAACATGTTCACTGGAAAACTTGCAAGTGTCAAGATCTTTCGTCCGTACAAAAGCTTAAACTATATCTGTTCCCTTAATTTGTATCTTTAGTGTATTAATATTGCGTTTTTTATAAATATTAATATAAACTTTCTCAAATGGTCAACTAATGTAAATACGCTATTTGGTTTAATATCAGTCTAAAATTTCGTTCGTAAGGTTAGGGTTATTTGCTTGGGAGTTATTCATAAATTCTATTTGTGATTTTACTATTGATTAAACGTATAAACTTGATAAAGGTTATATTGTCGCTTACGGAATGAGAATGTTCGTTTTTTTCTTGCTTTTTTTCCTCTTCATAGTCTTTTCGCGGCGCTCACTTTTCAAAAATCGAACGCATGTTTAAATTGAACTGCGCGTCATTTTTTTCGGTTATTTTTTGCCTGCGTTCTAGTATGCACTGGGATGCAGTTGCAGTGGGGGGTGTTAGGGGTGGGGGTTCGGAAGCGATGGTGGTAAATGCGCATGCTCGGAATCGATCCTGAAACTACTTTCCTTGCTTGCTATATGTGCTAGCATTGTGCTTGTGTTATGTCATTCACTTTGATGTTTCTACGGTTATGTGGTCCTTTTGTTATGTATGTGGCGCGGTGAAGTATTTTTTAGTGTCGACTTATACAGTCAGCAGAAGTTGCTAAGCGGGCCAGGTGTTCACAATGATCTTGACGCGTCTATATTGATAAGAGAATAAGAGCGTGTCTATAATTTTAAACACCTAGCCCGCTTAGCAACTACTGCTGCTGACTGTACTTCAACAAGAGACTGTAGAAAATTATTGGGGGCGCCACTTCCTACGTAACTGGCACATTTTTGACGTAAAATGCTTAAACATGGCAACAATTTTATTTAGTATTGTTTGTTTTTCGTTTCATTTTATTTAATTTCTACTTTTTTATATAAGTATTCTTTATAATTATTAGTATGAAACTAGTTCAGATTTCCGTGGTTTTACGTCGTGAAGAAATTTATAGGAATAGATTTGTTTTTTTTATACCATATTTTAAGCAAAATAAAGATATTTGATTTGATATTTGAAGTCATAAAAATCTACATATACTTACTCGCATAAAAATCTATTGTTTTATTGAGATAATGTGATAAAGCTACTTATGAAAACGTAGGTACGTAAATAATTTAAACGAGGAAATATTACTTTAAACGTATTTTAAATTTAATTTATCAATAAGTTAAATTAGGTAGAAATGCAAAACCTTATTGGAAAGAAAACCGAAAATATCCATGCTTACTACCTAGATTTTTGCTAATAAATAGAAAAATCACTTTGTAACTATACCTACATATAATTTACAAAAAAAGTTTTTCAAATAAAGTGTTTGCTTTTCACATGAAAAAAAAACGCTATCAAATGCTTTAAT
This sequence comes from Cydia fagiglandana, assembly GCF_963556715.1. NCBI lineage: Eukaryota > Metazoa > Arthropoda > Insecta > Lepidoptera > Tortricidae > Cydia > Cydia fagiglandana. The sequence continues at coordinate 3,339,713 of NC_085956.1, forward strand.
TTTTAAAAAACACAACCAAATGCTTACATTTTTATGAGTCCACTTGTCCCTATAATGCCCTACTGCTGAATAATTTAACCCTTTAAACAGCAGGGGACATTTTCAACCCTTTTTCATAATGATTAGCCGCCACGTCACGTCACGTCACGTCACGTCACGTCCCTACCATAACATGTACACACGTCAGCTGTGACGTGGTTACATTTTATGTGTTATCTGTTGTTACAAAGTGCTCGAAATGACCTATATACGACGATAAAGTCCGTCTTACGGCTTGATTCGAACTTTAAGATACGTCAATTAATAGATCTAGAAACGATATAGATTAGATATGTCAGTGTCAAATGTGACGTTTCTTCAAACATAAGCGTCACTTTTGACACTGACATATCTAATCGATATCGTTTCTAGATCTATTAATTGACGTATCTTAAAGTTCGAATCGAGCCGTAAGTAACTTTGCACCGACTTGTATACTTTTGTATGTAATTTTAGTTTTTAAGTTTATCGCGATTCAATTAAATGATTAGTAAAGGGCTTGTTTTTGTATGGTTTTCATACAAAAATAAATCCTAAGTAGGTTCAGTAATTTTTGAATTACACAACGAGTTTGACTAATTTTTTTTCATTGTAGACTAATTTCCAAAGGTAGAAATAAAATTATTTAAGAAAATGGCTATCAGTAGAGTCAGACCAAGAAAAGTCTGCAGCGGATTTGATAGCCCACGCAGTGCATGTGTTATTTTAAACGTCAAACTTGTATGAAATCATGACGTATGAATAACACTTACTCTGCGTGGGCTATTAAATCCGCTGCAGACTTTTCTTGGTCCGACTCTAACCACTTAACCAGTAATCAATATCATACAATGTTAAACATTACATACGAAACATGGCCGGGCCCAAAACGCAAGAAATAGAAAGGAAAATCCCCGAAATGTTGCATTCACATGCGCAGGCGACATTACGCAAGATTACGTTGCGCGCGCGCAGGCGCGCCAGCCATAGGAAGTAGCGGGGGCGGAAGCGGATGGCGTTTAACTACAAACCAATTATCACCTGTAATGGCTTATAATTTATAATTGAAAGTAAACAAAGCGAGAGTGTTAGTTTGTAAATGGCGTGGAACTTACTTGTGTGACCCCTCAAATTAAAGAAAACAAATGTATACGTTTGTGAAGGGTGTGTATGTATAACTTTCTTGTGAGACCCCTCAAATTTCGACTATCTCCTTATAAGGCGGTGTTTATACTTAATTGCCAATGAGTCGGTGTTAAAGAGTAACAATTATTTTATTAAAAGTATACAGTAAGATATGTAAAAATCTTTATAATTAAGTTAATTTCGACTTTCGATTTTAATAAAATCATGTTATTAAGTAGAGTAGAATCATTAACTAGAAATAAAATAAATAGAGAAATTCGGTCAAGGTCAACTCTATTCAAACAAAAATAAAATTAGTTAGTACATTTTCAGTACTCCAATCATTTTATTTAACTTTATTGCACATAAAAAAGAGTAGGTACAACAGGTCGACATAATGCCAATATAGGCATTCTCTACCAGTCAACCATAGGGTAAAATAGAAAACGTCTAGGTGGATGCAGTGAGAAATAAACAAAAAAAACGAAAGTTTTGAGCGAAGTAAAATTAAATTCTTTAATATGTTTAATAAACCTCATGACTATTAGTACACTAAATATACATATTCAGTATTTAACTGAACGAAAAGCAATTAGGCGGGAGAGTCAATTTTTTTTCGCGATTTCGGGGTTGGTCGCACTATAAAAGTTGCTCAGTATGACCTAAACATTAACAGGTTTGAGTAATTGCTTTCCGTTCAGTTACTGCATAATATTCTATGATTTTACCCGCTACATTCTGTGCCTTGGACCACTCGGGCCCCAAGTGAAAGTAACTGCCAAAATCTGTAGAAAGCGAGAGAGTGCCTTGATCGATGCCGTAATTATTATTAGCCATTATATGAGATATGCTAAACGAGCCGGATATAGATGGCAATAAATAAAAAAAAGTTAGAAAAAAATATGTATAAAAGGCTAAGAGTTTTATAGCATGCCCAATAGAGGGCGTAGCAAAAATAGTGGGGATCCGAGTTAGACCAAGAAAAATCTGCAACGATTTTGATAGCAACGCAGTGCCAGTGTTATTTATACGTCATAATTTCATAGAAGATTGACGTTTAAAATAACACTTGCACTGCGTGTGCTGTCAAAATCGTTGCAGATTTTTCTTGGAATAACTCTATTCGTTATTATGTTATGATTAGGAAAAGTAAAAGAAATAAAATTTGACGCAAGTTTTTAGAGCACCGTACAAAACTTTGTTCACGGTGCTCTTATGGGATCACTTCGGTCTTGCAAATCGGTTAAATGCGTTTTTCTCAAAGACCGTTTGATGTAGGTACCTGAAATTTGGAATAGTTATGGCAAGTACCATCACTAACACTGTGAATAAATCGAAACTGCTTATTTCGGATTTTAGGGGGAAATTTAGGGGTTAAGAGTGGTAGGCTGAATTTTATTTTCAATTGTAAGAATCGTGTGAGGTACCATTAGAAAGCTTGCAAAAAATTGAGTCGATGGACTGATTTTGACTTCATTTTAGAATGCAATAGTTTCGATAAAAAATGCATTTAAAGTTGCAAGTTTTCATACAAAAATTTTCACCTCTGTCCTGGCGATTTTCGGGAAAACTATAGCTAACAGGCAGCTGACCAGTCAATAACCAACTAAAACGAGTATGGAGACGGCGGGAAAATTATCAGGTTAACTCTAACTTTATTAGTTTTTAAACTGCAGCCTGATCTTTGGTTGCTTAGGGCTAGCTAACTGATGCTTACACTGGTCATTCATATTAAGAAGTAATTTAGTAAGAAAGATCCTTACTTAAAACTTTGACATTGAAATTTATGACTTATGTCTTTGATACAAAGTTTAATTCTACTTACTTACTTTTTTGAGATATTTCATTTTTTTTCTGAATAGCCTACTATAAGTATGAGAGAGTAAAAGATCTGCAAAATGCAACCTTATTATAAAGCAAATAAGTTTAAATTTCGAACGGGCTTTCCAACCAATGGACTATCGCAGTGTGTTCAGTAAGAATCATATTTTATTATTGGAGTTAATCAGTTCAAATTTAAATTAAGAATTCCGTTCTTCACTGTCGTTGTGTTTTTTTTTCACATTAGAGCACATAGAGTTATACTGCGTCAAGCAGATCTTGTCAGTAGAAAAAGGCGGCAAATTTGAAAAATGTAGGCGCGAAGGGTTATCGTCCCATAGAAAATTTGAATTTCGCGCCTTTTTCTACTGACAAGATTTGCTTGACCGTCTATAGTAAAGCGATAGAATATAGATAATAAAGTCATTCAATATTTATTAACAGCTATGGCGACATCTACCTATAGATTTTAGTAAGTAGTAGAATGACGCTACGTCTTACGTAGGCGAACAACGCGCGAACGCGGCGCGGCGCGGCGCGGCGAAAGCGGCCGCCGCCGCGCCGCGCCGCGCCGCGCCGCCTGACATTCGCGTGCAAATCGCGCCGCACCGCGTTCGCAACGAGATCGCTTACGTAGGACACTTCTATGGGCATCAAAGGATTGATTCCGCCGCGCCGCGCCGCGCCGCGTTCGCGCGTTGTTCGCCTACGTAAGACGTAGCGTGAGAGTATCTGATTCGTCGAAACAGTACCTATTCCTTTTCATTAAGTACCATTACATTTATGTATTAATTGTATAAAGTATGTATATTTTTGAACCGATCGGTGAGATCAGCAACTAGATACTGTTCTGTAACGAAAAAAAAATAAAAATTCACAATTCACAGTTTTTGGAAACAAAGGTAAAGTTGACGAAATATAAAGTAAGCCGATCTTGATCAAACTTGTTTGAGTGACAAAAATGTCAGTTAAGATTTGGTACTCATGAATTCCAGTTCTACTAGAATATTTTTGCTTTTAAAAACTGATGTACAATAAGTCCAAAATTGTCCGGTAAGTTATGTTTATATTCAAATTATACGCAATTCTTTGTAGCAACTCCGCCAAGTGGACGGAAACAGGTACTGGACGGCAACCTGACGCAGTTACCCTACTTGTACTAAAACTTAGACATTTATTATTAGGTACTTATTATTTCTGTGACTTATATGAAACATGAGCAAATTGATTAATACTTTACGTTAATTATATTTTGAGTCAGAAACAAGCCTAACGTCAAAAACCGAGAAATGCCGAATCACAGACTTAATTGTAATATTATTCCTTTTTGAGTCGTGCCTGCCCAGTCTACAAGTTTAAAATACAACAATTGCGACTATATCAAAGATTATGAGGTTGTATTGTACACCCAGTATTTTTGACGGATTTAGTTTTTCATGCTCGAAGTTGCTTGTCAACTCTGACGTATATTATATTGTCAACTATTTTGGTGTTTGAAAGAATCAATAATTGGCAAAGTGCCGTGGCAGAAAAAGCCATTCTCACAAAAAATAATCAATAATAATGAAAATGTTCAGACAAGTGGAAGAATATCATACTTCAATATGTTATGGATGCTAGTAAGATGTAAAAACAACAGTTTAGCGGAATGTCAGTTTACGAATTGGTTTGTACAAATTACAGAGAAATTCATAATAATTTGTTTCTACTAGAAATGTGACTTCACCAAACGTTTTAGATAAACGGTATTAGGCCTATATTATATAAACGTTCTTGATTTCGGTTGGCCGAAATGGGACTTACGATTTTTCCTCTTTTCACCTCCAGGGCCCAGTTTTATAAAGTTACAAGTTACAGGTTACAAGAGTACAGGCTACAGGCACCTGTAATGCACTGTGTACGGCTAGAGGTGTTTTATAAATACACATAGATAATTACAGTTGTAAAGCACCACGGTCAATCTCGATTACATGTGAAATTTACAGGTGCGAAGGACATCACTATTTAAAAAAAATGTCTGTCATAGAATTCATAGATACTCTGTGCTCTACTAAATGCTGTGTTATTGTTTGCTGTTAAGTATTGGAAAAATGGCCAGAAATGAAGGAGAAATCGAGTGGTTGAGAGCGGTGTTTGATGCCAAGGATATACTTTTCGGGCCGTTTTCAGATTCAGATTAAGTTAGATTTAATGAAATATTTACCTAATAAGTAAATAAGTACTGTTTCACATTACAATGTATCGTTTCGGTAGTGGCTCAAAGATAAGTACGCTGTGTATCGAAAATTATGAATAGTACACTTTACCATAATGTGAATGCACTATACTTAAATAAAGAGACGAATGCTAATAAATCAACGACAAATATCGGTACCAATCCCTTTCCGTTTCCTAGTAGATAAAATAAAACGAATCATCAATAAAATCAATATCAAACATATTGTCACTTCATTTCCTATTTACTATATATTTCAGATACATTAACAAAAACTGATAATAAGAAAACGAATAACTTTAATTAAACTTAAGAATTACGAGCAAAAGAGCGAATCAGACACACTACAAGTAGCCGCTGTTGTGCTGTTACAGGACTCAAGACGTATGTCAGTTTTTGTTACAAGCTTACCAATCTACACTTGTAATTTACAATATTTTTATAAAACGCTTGTTCGATTATGAGTTTAAAACTATTAATCTCCCATATTTTCGTCTATGGTTGAGCTACAGGCACTTGTACCTGTAACCTGTAAAATTGTAACACGGTACTTTTATAAAACGCAAATTGTAAAAAACGGAGGAAGTGTTGCCAGTAAACGCCTGTAAACTTGTAACTTGTAACTTTATAAAACTGGGCCCAAGATGAGGTTGATTGTTAGTGTTAGAAAGCTGTAATTTGGTATGGATATACAATCAACCCGACAAGGTGGTAAATAAAATCTTTAATCTCTAAAAAATATATCTAAGGTAGAAGCTTTGTAACTTCTACATTACCTATACTAGCCCAGAGGACTTTAATAAAAGTCCGAACTCCAAGGTCCCAGAGCTCCCAGACATTACCTTCTTATTTCCTAGTCAATAAAATGTACTTATAGGATAAATTAGTATTAGTATCCAAACTTAAAACCACCTATAGTTCGTTTTTTTTAGCATTAGAAAGAACTTGTAAGAAGGTAAGCGATCTTGACATGTCTTTTAATTGAAAAACGCTTTATAAAAATATAAAACTATTACTTATGAAAGCAGAAGAATATAAATGATCGTATTAGATTCATAATTGTTACATATTTGCCGTAACTTATTTTTAAAATGTGTTTTTCAATTAAAAGATACATCAAGATTGTTTACCTAATTTCTAATGCTAAAAAAAACGTAGTATAGGGATGTGTCGTACGGTGCTCTGAACACCGTAGTCTTGACTTCGTGCTTGGCCAATTATTTTTCTATGGCACAGGTCGTCCCAAGTTCGGCCAACCCTCTATGCAAGGGCCAAAAAAAGGTGGCAATTGTGAAAAATTAATGCGCGAGGCCAAGAAATTTTAATTTCGCGTTTTTCTACTGAGATAGTGGATATAGCTGACTAACTGAATGAGTGAGTCATTCTACGTATATAATATCGTCATAAGTGCAACACTAACATAGCTATAAGTACATACTAACAATAACTATGAATCTGTAAAAGTTACTTGAAGTAAATGATAAATATCAAGAAAGGTGCGAATGGCGCAGACACACTCTCTAAAGGGACCCACTGATTAACAGTCCGCCGGACGGTATCGGACTGTCAGTTGTTCGGAACTGTCAAAATTGTGTTCTAGAGAGGTGCTAATGGTGCAGCTGCAAACACACCCTCTCTAAAGGGACCCACTGATTAACAGTCCGCCGGACGGTATCGGACCGTCAGTTGCTCGGAACTGTCAAAATTGTGTTCTAACTGAAAGGCCGACACCGTCCGGCGGACTGTTAATCAGTGGGCCCCGTAAAATAAGTTTTTATCAACACGGACAGACAATAGTCTTCAGAAAATTATGATATCGCCTGGAGATTTGCGAGAAACAAAAAAATATGAATTTACGATTATAATTGCACATAATTGATGAGTTCTATGTCCTCGGGACACGCAAAAGTATCTTTGTAAGGCTCTGAGCCCTAAACTAAAGATAGATTCATCATCTTATTTAAGAATCTTGACTGAAACATCGGAAAAAAGGTAAAAAAATGAAATTTTTCGCGTTATGTTCATTTAATCACGTTGGGTCTGGAAATTGCGATTAAATTTCAATATTTAAAATCCCTCTACGCTACGTGCCAAAAATACTAAGGCATTTTGGAAAAAAGCTGATGCTATTCAAACTGTTCGATCGATTTCTATCAAATATAGCCAAAAACCACCACAAGGAAATTTGGCATGGGCATGTCATGCAAACCTTTAGGTACTTAGGTATTTGTTGCATGATAAAGCCTTGTAAATCCCCAAATCTTCATAACATTCATAATGTCCACACAAAAACTACCCGATCTGTGAAACGTTTTAGACCCATCTGCGAAGCAGACATCGGCTTTAAGATAATTCAAATTACAATACGTCAGATACGATATGGATCGAATATGTCAGTGTCAAAAGTGACGTTTTCTTCAAACAAAAACGTAGTGACATATCCGAACCATATCGTATCTAGACCTAATACATACATACATCACTGGCTCAGTGACCCAAAGAGGATCTTGGCCTCTGACACAAGAGAGCGCCATTCTGCCCTATTCGGCCTGTCAGATCTAGACCTAATATTTGACGTAAAGTCTTAAAGTTTGAATGAGGCCGAAAGTATAGCTACCAGAAGCTAGCACGTGTTACAAGGAATCCAAATGAACAATCCTTTAAGCAAGCCTCAAAAGTGAGCGTTCGGGCCCCGCCAAGTTTCGGCGGGCCAACTTTCACCGTGTCGTAACGTATTTTTAGACGACTATCTCCATGTCTCGTTATAAAACATTTTGTAATGTTTGTAGATACAATATTAAGTCCTAAGTTTTATAAAAAAACCGGGCAAGTCGGACTCGCGCACGAAGGGTTCCGTACCATAATGCAAAAAACGGCAAAAAAAAAACGGTCACCCATCCAAGTACTGACCCCGCCCGATGTTGCTTAACTTTGGTCAAAAATCACGTTTGTTGTATGGGAGCCCCACTTAAATCTTTATTTTATTCTGCTTTTAGTATTTGTTGTTATAGCGGCAACAACAATACATCATCTGTGAAAATTTCAACTGTCTAGCTATCACGGTTCGTGAGATACAGCCTGGTGACAGACGGACGGACGGACGGACAGCGAAGTCTTAGTAGTTTTACCCTTTGGGTACGGAACCCTAAAAACCGGACAAGTGCGAGTAGAGACGTTTCCAGTTCCAGGGCAGCCCGGAGGACCTTTACACCAATCTGACACCTGATGCGATCGATTGGCTGCGTAGCCTGGATGTCGACTTATAATTAGTTATACTAGTAGCATGATTATATTGCCTACAATATTAATACGCCATACGCTTAAATAAATAAATACAAGTGCGAGTCGGACTAGCACGCCGAGGTTTCCGCACTTTTTAGTATTTGCTGTTATAGCGAAATACATCATATGTAAAAATTTCAACTGTCTAGCTATCACGGTTCATAAGATACAGCCTGGTGACAGACAGACGCGGACAGTAGAGTCTTAATAGGGTCCCGTTTTCACCCTTTGGGTACGGAACCCTAACCAGATGTCCAAAGGGTTAAAAAACGGTATCTCTATCCAAAAAATTTTTCATAGAAAATAAATCCTGCAGAAAACTCTCCATAATTTGTTATTAAATATTTTGTAATGTTTGTAGACAATATTAAGTATTATAATTAGACGCCCAAAGGGTTAAAAACCGGCATCTCTATCCAATTTTTTTTTCAGTCTAAACAAACTTTTTTTAACTGAGATAGACTTTCGCCGTTTCGCAAGCTTTTTGATCAGGGCTATAACCGCGAAAATCGAAGTTCGCAAATTGCGGGGATTTTTCTCTGTCACTCTAACTACGCCTTCATTGGAGTAAAAGAGAAAGATCCCCGCAATTTGCGAATTTCGGTTTTCGCGGTAGCCCCTCAGCTATCAGCTTTTCCATGTTTCGTTATTTAAATATTTTGTATAGTTTAGAGAATTTAGAGATACAACAGGAACTCCTAAGTTTTATAATTTATAATTTTATTCTTTTTACAAACAAAAATAAATTTATTTTTAACTGAACGGAACTTTCGCCGTTCACTGAGAGAAAAGTACAACAAAAATACACTTAGAATTACAAAATAGTACATTACTACAGAGGCCGGGACAAAAGGGGTTGCCGGCCGAAGACATATAGACGGCCGAGCGAAGCGAGGCTGGATAGGTCTGAGCGCGGGCAACCCCATTTCCCGCCGAGGTATGTATAGTGCTTTTCTCAAACATGCAATGAAATAAATAAAATAAAAAATCCACGAAACCCAAGTTTTATTTATAGAAAAAACTAAAAGTAAACTACACCCAAAATATAACTAAACACGTACCTATATCTTTATCACGCGTATGTTTTACACGAGTCGTGTATTTTTACTACCCGTATATTTTCATGTATCTTTGATTTTTTCGCCTTGTATCCGTCTGACTGTCGTTTTCGTCACATAAGTTTACATAGTCTTTCATGTTGATATCATGTTTCACATACATCGTTGCTTTATGAATGGAGAAAATAAGTATAATTTCCACAGTGTTCACGATTTTGTAGTTACTTTCATTTCTTTAAAATATGCCACAAAACTGTTTCTAATAAACTGTAAGCCATTTTTCTTAGATTCTAAAATAATAAAATTGCCATAAGCAACCATATAGATACTTCGTCTTTGACTTGGCGGCAGACGCAGCAAGTTATTTAAAATCAATTCTGGTTACGGTGCCAATTCCAACTCCTACGATTACAATTAAAATTAATTTCATTATTTTGTCGGGACTCATATTAAAGTAAAAAAATCAACAACGCACCATAAATCCAATAAAACAGAAATACAGAATGAAAATTTTTCAACTTTGCCTCCATAACAATTTAAAAAAATAACTACGCGTGTTTGAGTAGACCTTTTTACCGCTAACGTTTAGATGAAATATTTTAAATGTATTTATTTGTGTAGTTAAATTTATAATTTAAAATTACAGAATTTGGTTAATAATGTATTATTTATTAAGTTTATGTTGATTTTATACAAATAAAACTGCAAATTGTAGCAAACATTGTTTTTTATATTTTTTTATAGGCGTATTGGCAGAGTGTCATTACGAACCATAAAGCAAATACTGCCTCTAGTTTTTTTTAATGGCTGAATGCCACGATGCTGTGTCACAAATATCTGTGAAATGGAAATTAAAAAAGAGGACTTTGCCGGCCTAGGCCTGCAAGATTTGTATGAAATTCCATTAAATACCTCTTGTCCTAGCCGAACCTGAAACTTCATACTTCGCAGCCTATTATAAGGAACATAACATCAATATTTCATTGAATGTTTGAGAAAATAAACTTAATCCGGGGACAAGGAGAGTTAACTAATAGGAACAAATTGACTTTTGCAATTTCTATTAGTTCCTGCAATTTCTATTATCTGTTTGTTGAAATTATATTTGGGATTACTGAGCTGTTTGTAGAAATAAATAAACTTTACAGAAATAGTGAAACGTCCATAATTATTACTAAAACTTCATTTTTTCACCCAGTACAGAACTGTTTTTTAATTCCTGGTGATGATTTTTCTCTCAGTGTTTCGCAATAAATTTTTTAACGGCTATTGGCACCTCTATGTTTCGTTATTATATATTTTGAAATATGTGGATATTAATAGGTTTAATTGCATTAGTTATATTTAAATTACTTTTCATAAAATGATATAATTTCCATATTTCTAACTGTTGTAATGTTTTCTTTTTTTGGCAAATTAAAAAAAAACGTAATTTAACAAAAATAACTGTGAGTAATAATAAACATAAACAAACTATTTTTCCACAAAAAACGGGGAGAAATGTTCCCTGCTATATAAGGGTATATGCAAATAAAATATTTTTCCATAGAAAACAGAAAAAATACGCATTTTCTAAGATCATCATCATCAAAAGAATAAAACAAAAAAAAAACATTAAAAGAAAAAACCTCATCATGCGTCAGGAAAAGGGTTAAAGAGGAAAAATATACAACTGAACTGAATGAATGAACGAACCCACTCCTCGACCTAAAAACCCAAGATAACGAATTAGAAAACACCCGTGAAAAAAACATTCGTTAAAAACGCCCTTCAGAACGAGAGAAAAAATGTTTCCCAAGAGTTTCCCAACCTTCTCTCTCGGACACAAGGTTAGTGTATATCTGTCTCGCTCGCACGTGCAATATAAGATCATGCAACTGCATGACCTTGATTTGATGCAATTTCGTGATAGACAATTATGCGGGCATTTATGACCCGTTTTATTTTATATGGGTTGCGAATTCGCGAAATTGTTTCGATATGTTTTTTTTTTGTATGGAATATTAGGTTTTGTCTTTTTTTTTAGTTTGAATACGAAATCGATTGTGTCCTTAAATTTTATTGATCTTTAGTATTTTTAATCATTTTTTTATTTATAAATGAAGTAATGAAGGATTTTCTATAAATTAGTCATATTTTGATGTTTTTGTTGTTTTACGATATGAGATGACAATATAGATAAATAGTTATAACACATATATTGTTGGCTTTATATACCTACATGTGGTTTAATTAATTTTCATAGTATATAATAGTAAAAAGTGTAAATAAATTGACCTATTTTGACCTCTTTTGACTAACAAATATAACAAAAATAAATTATTTTTTCAATCATATTTTTTCATGATAAATAAAATAAATAGATGTTTTTATATGATATGATACTAATGATTAATGATATTTTGTAGGTTATAGCACTACTACTTTGTTGACAATCTTAAATACTTAAATATAATGTAAATAAACTTTTTATCCGATAACACAAATATAGTTGAACGCGTCTCAGTTTTTAATAAACACGCTGTATTTATTTCTAATCTTGACCTAATTTCGAATAATTTATTAAAATATGTATTATATTATATATTATATCATATTTAAGACATAATATTTGTCAAAAAAACGAAAGTTAGTAACAATACAACTTTTGTTAAAATTATTTTAACCGACTAACTCACTTATTAGTCAAATAAGTGAGTCACCCGCTATATAAATTTGACTTTTATAGTTAAAAAAAATACAGACGAAAAATCTCAACTAAAAAAAACTCACGTCCAAAAAAGCAATCCATACACTGCACTGTCACACACACATACGTAAGTACTGGTTAAGAACGCGCGGGCGCGGCCGTGCGCGTGCGACGGTCGGTGTGTACTGCGGTGAACGGACGCGTTTAGGCTTGGCTTGCGAATTGAAAAGCTGAGGATTTGGCTGGTGACGAAGATGGGTGGCTAGTGGCGAAGGTGGCTAAGTTATAGAAATAAGTAAATAAATCAAAAGATAGATGAAAAGAATGCAATCATTTTGAAAAACTCAATATGTCGCTGAGGCTGGTGGTTCCAATAGTTGGAAAATACAGTAGAGTCCGGTTATACCGACGCCCAAGGGACCGCTGATGTTACGTCGTACTAACCGGACGTCGTACTAAACGAACTGACAATTTTATTTTTTGTCATAATAATTTTGTATACATTTTAAAGTAAATAAAAAAGTGAAATGAGAAGCAGTTTAATACTATACTATTTTCAAAAAGCCGAAGCTAGGACAGATATGACTCATGTTGATGAACTGAAGGTGAAAGAATGGTTAATAATTGAAAAAATAAATTAAAATAAATAACTTAATTTAATTTTAAATAATACACACGATTAACAGGAATTTTAATTTGTAAAGCTGAGTAGTTAAATTTAAAATTCTAAATCCATTAACATTAGTTTTTGTGCAAAAAACTGTAATTTTCCTACTTTTATGGAAACTAATATGTGGACTCTTGCGCCTAACAGCTACAAAAATAATATATGACACACATGGCATCCTTATATCCTGAAACAGATTATTTACGTTTCTTTCCAGAGTAAATGAGTCACAAATTTTAAAATATACTTACTCATTCATGAATGGGGTAAACGTTCTACTTGACGGCCCACTTCCGAATAGATGACAATTTAGAGATGCAACGGATAGTTGTTTGGCCGGAAACCGGATACCGGATATTCGGCCTGACCATCGGCCGAATATCCGGTATCCGGCCGCCGAATATTCGGCCAGCGGAACTAGACCTACATTTCGGTTTTTCAGGTGGCATTCTGCAGGTTTGACCTGTTTCCTAGTAAACGTTCGCTAGGACTCATTTCTAGGTTCGAAATGAGTGCGCGTGCAAGTCAGTGGAATGGTTAAATTGTTTTAAAATAATAAACAAGTACGATTATGACCGTGTCGGTTTCTTAAATCCAATTTGTTTACTCCGAAATCAAGCAATGTTACTATCCGGTATCCGGCCGGATAGTAGGTCACTATCCGGTATCCGGCCGGATAGCAAATTAATGGTCGGATAGGCCGGATACCGGATAGTAACCGGATATCCGGTGCATCTCTAGATGACATACCGTTTGTCAGCTCTATTGCTTGGAAGATTGAAAGTATCAAGTATTGTTGAGCACTGGGACGTTATATTGTATTAATTAGTATGTCCATAGATGGCATAGGCAGGTGAGCGTTTTTTTTTATTTTTTGATATTTTTTATATATTGTGACCTTTTTGCCACATTTGTGTTATTTCTAGTCAGGATCGCGAGCCCGTTTTCATCCTTAGGGCCCCCCCACATCCGGCGTCGTTCGAGCGTCGGCGTCTGTCGGCTTCGGTCCAGCGCTATGGAGAATGACGTCGCTGCGCAGTTGCGTCAACGCTGCGTCGACGTTGCGTCGACGTCGGCCATAGAATTGTAGACGCCGACGCTCGAAAGACGCCAGATGTGGGGGGCCCTTAGGAGAAAAAAAGTGTCCTGAAATTTCCATACATTTTTCAAACTTTCCTTTTTGTTACCGCCATATAAAGTATATGGGGAAATGGTAGTAGGAAAAAAACTGGGAAATTTTTTAATCGCATAAGGGGTCATCCATTAATTACATCACACGTTTAGGGGGGGGGGGGGAGGGGGTCAAGAAAATTTGACATGTTGTGACAAGGGGGAGAGGGGGTCACAAACTTTGTGATGTCACTTTAACTTCATCAGTAACCAAAATTTTATTTTAATCATTTTAATTACTTTACAGTTCAAAAACAAGTTTTTGGAACGATAATCGTTTTTATTAGTTTAATTTTTTTTCATAATCAGTTTTGGGTTATAAATTTACTAATATTATGACAAAAAAATAATAATACTTAAATCGATTTTCCGCTTTCGCTGAAAAAATGTGACGTCACACCAGGGGGGGAGGGGTTTGCCAAATGTGACCAAGTGTGACAATGGGAGGGGTCAAAAAACCTTGAAATTCGTGTAACGTAATTAATGGATGACCCCTAAGGATCGAAAGAGCTAGTGATTCTGACTAGAAATAACACAAAAGTGGCAAAAAATAAAAGAAACGCTCAAGTAATTCACTTTTAAATTCCTTTTTGTTATTAATTATTACTATGGGGCCCCAGTGCTGCCCTCCTGTACTTAAAAGCAGTGTTAACCTTAATATCTTTATCTGAAAGTTCCTTTTTCAAGTTCATTTGTTTTTGAGATACGATACCTCCTTGTAATTAAGACGGCGGGTTGACCAGGGTGGTGGCCCAGTCATACACAGAGGGGAATAAGACTATACTTGGTCAAGCAGATCTTGTCAGTAGAAAAAGGCGGAAAATTTTAAAAATGTAGGCGCGAAGGGATATCGTGTCATAGAAAATTTGAATTTCGCGCCTTTTTCTACTGACAAGATTTGCTTGACCATCTATATTTCCTAATAGGTATTCGATTGTTCGCATAATATTATAATATCTGGGAGACCGAGCTTTGCTCGGAAAACATATAAACTCAAAAATGCGCGTTTTCCCAGAGATACATATAACACCTGTACGGCTACCATCAGTTTGGCGTTGACATAAACGCTATCGTGAACGTAATTTATTTTCCATGCATATCGCTCGTAGTGACATATTAGTGCGAAAGAGATATAGAAAGTAAATTACGTTCACGATAGCATTTATGTCAATGCCAAACTGATGGTAGCCGTACTGGCTAGATCGATTTTTAGCCCCCGAAAACCGCATACCTAGCAAATTTTATCGAAATCGTTAGAGCCGTTAACATATATAAACAAGAATTGCCCGTTTAAAGGTATTCGATAATGCGCCTATAAAACTGCACAAATTTTCACGAGAATCGGTTGAAAATGCGAACTGTAGTGGACAGCCATATGAAAGCACTTTTGTGCAAGTTGAAATGCAGAACTTCGCTTCGCTCGGTTAACAAACATCAAGCCCTTTACGAAAACCAACAGGCCGTGCCAAACTAATAAAAAAATCAGCCAAGTGCGAGTCGGACCCGCGTTTCTAGGGTTCCGTACATACGTCCGACTCACGCTTGACTGCACATTTATAATAGGTTTTCCTGTCATCTATGGGTAAAGAACTATTTTGTGTATCTTTTTCAGAATTTTAGACCCAGTTGTTCGGAGATAAAGGGGGGGAAAGATAATTTTTTTGTTTTTTTTTTCTTAAATAACTTCGAACCTATGTATTTTAAAATTATAAAAAAACATGTCCATCTTTGGGTCACTAATTTACATATGTGTACCAAATTTCAACTTAATTGGTCCAGTACTTTCCGAGAAAATAGGCTGTGACAGACGGACAGACAGACAGACGCACGAGTGATCCTATAAGGGTTCCGTTTTTTCCTTTTGAGGTACGGAACCCTAAAAATACCATTTAAAATTAGTTTGTTTTGACAGTTTAAAAGCTCAAATGTTAAAATTTTCTTTCCACATCAATCAAAGTCTGAATAACATTTTTCCCGTTGTAAATGTAAATATAAAAAAATAATTTAAAGAACTGTGACAAACGTATATTAAAATGTTATTTCTTCCCTTTAGCTGTTGAAGGTTTTAGTTGATTACCTAGAAATATATTTTTTATTGATTCATAAAGTTTACAGAGCATTACAGCTGACTAAAGGTGGCCACAGACGAGCCTTCCAACAGTCCAAATAGCGTGGCTGCAATCCAGAATCGGTCCGTGAATGACAAAAACGTACAATGTTTAATATTAGGATGCCGTCCATTTGGATTAATCCATTGCAACGGCTTCCATTTGGAAGGCTTGTCGGTGGCCTGCTTAATACACTGTGAAAATGTTATAATAAACAGTATTTATACAAACAAGGTACATGAATAATACAGTCTAGAAAGGACAAAAAGAACAAATGTGAGAAAGAAAAACTACAAGACAGAAGACTCAGAATATGTAATATTCTGAATAATTTTACGGTTTAGACTCACTTGTTTTTAGTCAATCGCGCGACATGATTCGGAGAGCCTAGGTCTCCTTTCTCAAGCACTACCCGCCGTGCGTGCGTGCCCGTGTGTGCGTGTGTATCGCGTACGGCGTACGAGATTCACGGCCGTCGTGAACACTGTTAGTGCTTGAGAAAGGAGACCTAGGCTCTCCGAAACATGTCGCGCGAGTGACTAAAAAGTGAGTCTAAACCGTAAAATTATTCAATGTTAGTATGTCTCACAACAGCTTAAATTCGATGTAATATTCTATAAGTTTTATAGGTACATACAGTCAACTATAACAATATGGGTGTACAAATCATCTCAAAAATATGTCCCATAACTCTTAAGTCAGAGAATTAAGAACTATGGGACATATTTTTGAGTAAGTTGTCTACACCCATATTTTTACAGTTGACTGTAAAAATATGGTAACACGAACCGGGTAAGCAGGTGTCTGCAATTTCTTATTTAATTGGTACATATTCCACTCGGCGCAAATAAAATATTCAAATCTAAACAGACCCCTCCCGAATTAGAATTAAAAGCAAATTAGAATAGAAACCGGTCCGGTTCGCAAATAAACCGGACCCTTGCGAACTGTCCTGTGTCCACGTCTAGTGGTCCCATTGTTATTGTCCGCTATAGACGTCATGGGGAAGATAGTATCATGTTTCTGACTTGGACGTGCAAATTTGTCTCGAAGGGGGATAGAATTTGAACTAGTTAGAAACATAAAATCACCCAACTATTTTATGGTCCAAAATCTTCCAACTATAGGTACAGAAGACTCACTCTTTATCAAAACGCGTCTGTCACGATCAGCACAGATATGACCGTTAGGTGGCGACAGCGCCACGCGCGGCTTAATGACAAACCCCAAAATTGGGGTCGAACGGATGGACTTTTAGCTACCTGTAGCAAAGCGACGAAATCGCGGAGTGAGCCACTCCTGCCATGGCACAAAAATTTACTTTATCATTTTTAAATTGCGTAAGTTTGAGGCACGGTACTTTCATAAACGAGAGAAATATAATATTTAAAACTTTCGCGTTTTGAACACATAGACGCGACCACGGCCAGTGAAACCTGTGTCGAAACGTCGGTAAATGGTAATAAAATAAATTCGCGATAGACCCGTCTATAAATGTGAGTTAATACGGGAGAAATAACTTAGAAAAAGCAAAAAAGAACATTGGTCTTGCTCTTGATTTCTGTGTGAGTCATCTTTAATAAGTAGTCAGCTGACAAATTTCGGGATTATTACCAATTTTTCTAGAAAACAAAAGTTTGGAATAATTCAAAAAGGAAGTTAAAACTATGAATGATCAGTCAGTATTTAAACAAAGGCCTCATAAGTTTAAGATAATCAGTAATTATAGCGAATACTTGCTCATTACAGCCATTCGTGAGTTATTAACGGACGATGCAGCAATTTTGAGTGAATCACAACGTTCTTGAACATCGCTCGTGCGATTTGTAACAAAGAATATGGCGGAGGTTAAAAATTATAATATAAACTATAAGGATATTATTGAAAATCTGTCGCACTACCACAGAATAAATCAATCAATCAATCAAAACAACACAAACTTACACACTACTACTTTTACTGCTTACTTTTTGTACGTATTTGGAACAAAAAGTATTAGACTATTATAGGTGATTTATTAGGGTTCCGTACCCAAAGGGTAAAACGGGACCCTATTACTAAGACTTCGCTGTCCGTCCGTCCGTCCGTCCGTCCGTCCGTCCGTCCGTCCGTCCGTCTGTCACCAGGCTGTATCTCACGAACCGTGATAGCTAGACAGTTGAAATTTTCACAGATGATGTATTTCTGTTGCCGCTATAACAACAAATACTAAAAACAGAATAAAATAAAGATTTAAATGGGGCTCCCATACAACAAACGTGATTTTTGACCAAAGTTAAGCAACGTCGGGAGTGGTCAGTACTTGGATGGGTGATCGTTTTCTTTTTTGCTTTATTTTTGTTTTTTTTTTGCATTATGGTACGGAACCCTTCGTGCGCGAGTCCGACTCGCACTTGCCCGGTTTTTTATATTATAGGTGGCACTACACATAAGGTGAGATAGGGTAAGAATAAAATGGGTCTCTATTGTTTCCCAAAATAGTTTAAGTCATAAAGTCGTAAGTCATAATGTATGTTTGTCATATCATAATCATTAGTCCTAAAACTGAAACAGTTAACTTTTCAGAATTGCCATAAAACAAACCTAACCTAACCTATCTAATTTTTTTTTCGTATGGCTTTTTTCTGTTAATCTACTTCAGAGATTTACAGTTTTTAAGTACTGTACCGCTTCTGTGGTTAAGGTGGTAAAATCCTCCACTTGCCCATGGTATTTGGTTAGAGGACAGTCAAATACCATGTGGTGTACAGTCTGCTCGGCTGCTCCACACCGGCATGCTGGTGATTCGCACCAGTTCCATTTGTGCCACAAATAAGCACAGTTGCCAACTCCCGTCCTATCTATAGGATAACCTTACGAAAATCCTGGAAAGTTAACGGTTTCAGTTTTAGGACTAATGATAATATGACAAACAATACGTTATGACTTATATTACAACTTCATGTCAAAATCACCCTGACGCCCGAATAAAGTAGTAGTAGTAGTAAAATACTTTATTGTACAAAAAGAAACATAAAACATGAAAGAACACACATCATTAGTACAAAGGCGAACTTATCCCTTTCAGCGAAAAAATAGATAGATAGAATTTTTATTGGTGGGAAAAGCTTATAGGGACCGTGCGCGTTGGAGGGTCTGCCATCTTGTAGCCTAAATCGGAAACATAAACATGTACAAGTGTAAAACTATGAGTGCAGACAACTTACTCAAAAATATGTCCCATAGTTCTTAATTCACTGACATAAGAGCTATGGGCCATATTTTTGAGTATGACGATTGATGATCCATATTTTTACACTCTTCACGCTTAAGCCACTGAACCAATTTAGTTGAAATTCGGAATAGAGATAGTTTAAGTCCTGGGGAAGGGCATAGGATAGTTTATATGTCGGAAATCATTCCTGAAGAGAGTGCAAAGGGGGGTGGAATTGAAAGAGTTATTGAATTGCCTAATAATTGAAGTAAGAAATGCGCGAATTGAATGATTGCTCGATGCGCTATACCTACTTTAGCTGCTCTCACTAATTCCACGCAGACGAAGTCTCGAGCAAAAGCTAGTATGTCCATAATTACCTGTCTCTGGTACCTATGACTCAACTTGGCGTTAAATAAGTTAAAATTTTAGCAATCCACGTCACGAAGTAAAAGTACAAACGGCCACTTTCCCCTTCAATATTAGCAACAACTAAACAAACACTGCTGTGTGTATAGGATGCGTGACCTTATTTAGCGATGTACATACAAGGCTCATACAACTCATACACTACGACCACGTTTAAGGATGACTCACGTTAGACCGGGCCGTGTCCGGGCCGGAGCTTCCGGGGGTTACTTTTCTATGTCATGGCAGGCGATCACGTGACACTTTCCATAGAAAGATGCGCCGGAAGCTCCGGCCCGGACACGGCCCGGTCTAACGTGAGTCATCCTTTACTCTGTATCTTAAAAGTAAACAAACAATTGGTACATTTTCGGGTAGTTATAACATTTATTGGTTAACCGACCAATTACAAAACCGCCTGGATCTGTCACTGAACGACCGGACTTTAACCTGCATTATTTGATCGTGTAATGTTTTCGTCTACCCTCAACTGGCTTAAGGAGCCATTTGAGGGTAGATTTTGTTTACTTTTATTTAAATACTTATAGGCCAAGCAATAAGAAGTTATAGAGGGAAATGCTAGGAACACAATTTTTGACTACGTAACTTTGTTTGGACTAGTTAGGAGGTGAACATATCAGCTTTCGGTTTGTCTTAGTAGTCATGCCGCTAAGACGCAAAGTTTCCAAGATATCAATGAAAAACCGAAAAATTCGACCTTCTACCCCCCTCTACCCCCCAGCAGCGGGGCTACAGCCGGGGACTTTTGATATGTTCACCTCCTAACTAGTCCAAACAAAGTTACGGAGTCAAAAATTGTGTTCCTAGCATTTCCCTCTACAACGTTTTTTGAGCATTCATTTCCTGACCTACTAAAGATACAGAGTATAGTTTAAATGTACTGTTGTTGTATACAACTGCACCCAAACTTAACACCCAAGGCGCCAAGACACTTGGCACTCATTACACGGTAACCCAATTTCGTGTGATAACGGATGATAACAGGACGCTATCTCGGTCAATGTACGATAAGTACATAGCGGTAGATATGTACACGTACATATGTACTTCGCGAGCCTAGACACTACTAAACTAATGCATAAGGTTTACTCGGGTAATTCCGAATGTCGAAAACTGTCGGGTAATTCCGAAAAGAGACTTGTATTATGATGGAATTAAGGGTGATTTTCATCTGAATTTCGGAATTATCCGACATTCGGTATTACCCGAATACACCTTAATATTATAAGCTTTTACAAGCTTCATATGTTTGTACAGTCGCCATCAGATATATCGGAGCGGCCAAGGTGTTCACAACATCTGAACACGCGCTCTAACGCCCTGACAATAGAGGCGTGTTCAGATATTTGTGAGCACCTTGGCCGCTCCGATATATCTGATGGCGACAGTACGGGTCAAATCTTGCATGTTAAATTTCACCCACTTCACAAAAAAAGTGATCCAAACACTTTGTTGTCCGCCTGTCTGTCAAGACCCTTTATCTCGGGAACGCGTGGAGGTATTGAGTTGAAATTAAAACCATATACTCAAGTCTACACCCCCTTGAAGCTGTGAAAAAATCAAACTTCAAAGTTTACGTAAAAAAAAGATGCAACCGTTTATGCCGCTTAAAAGGTATATTTCGACGCTCACAGAAAACCTTCAACTTTGAAACTTATTCCAAAGATTGCAGAACTCCAATAAACGCGATTTTATTCAATTCACCCCATAAGGGGGTAAAAACAGGGGTGAAACTTTTGACGTTTATTACGCGGACAAAACGCAGGCTGGTCATAAATATTTAACCGGAAAACCTAAATAAATAATCTGCGTATATAACGCATTAATTTGCCAATTTTTTCGACATTGAATAGAACTATTTACCTGAATTAATCACACTCGTATGTAATGTGATATTTTGCGCACTAGTGCAAATATATTGCCAAGCCGATAATAGCTACTTCCTTTCTCGAATACCTATAACGCTAGTCAGTAATGTGCAAATTGATACTTACTTCCACTTTTGAAATCGAAGTTCAAAAATCTACGGTGACCAGAGGGCTGGCCACTATTTCGCCCAGCGTATTAGCATCGCTATACAGCGGGGGAATACGGCCAGCCTTCTGGGCACCTTGCCCATTGACGGCGATCTAGGGCAAATTTTTTATCTATAGTTTTGTAAGTTTTATTATGTTTGTTTGTTTATTTCTTAGTTTTTAGGGTTCCGTACCCAAAGGGTAAAACGGGACCCTATTACTAAGACTTCGCTGTCCGTCCGTCCGTCCGTCCGTCCGTCCGTCCGTCCGTCCGTCCGTCCGTCTGTCACCAGGCTGTATCTCACGAACCGTGATAGCTAGTGAGTTGAAAGTTGTGAGTTGGTGATTTTTGACCAAAGTTAAGCAACGTCGGGAGAGGTCAGTACTTGGATGGGTGACCGGTTTTTTTTTGCTTTCTCTTTGTTTGTTTTTTTGCATTATGGTACGGAACCCTTCGTGCGCGAGTCCGACTCGCACTTGCCCGGTTTTTATCAATAAATGCATTGTCCATAAAACAAAAATCTACTTTAAATAAATAATTTTTTAACATTCATGGTCAATATAGGTAGTTGTAAAACTTTAAACTCTCGCGTTTAGTACACATTTAACAACAATTTATAATTAATTAAATAATTAATTAGTAATTTTCTTTTTACATTAAGGTAAAAACAATGAAATTATATCGCGGTAGACCCGTTTGTGCAATATGACTGTGGTCGAAAAAATAATATAGTATGCATAGCTATATATGATGTTTTGAGTTTGAACGGTGTTTGTATATTAGGTATAGGCATATTGAACATATGAATTTGAACGATAGGTATATGTGTATTAGGTATATTGAACATATATATTAGTAATTTGAGATGAAATGCATGACATGTGCGCGTGTATCGATTTTCATGATTAAAATGCAATTGTATTGAACATAAACGTGTAAATTTTTAATAAAATAAAAAAATATACTTAATTCCACTATGGCAATATGTATCATATACCTTATCATACCTACACTATAAGTGTTCCTTTTACTCCTAAGAGACCGGCAGGCCTATTCGGATTTCGAGATAATCACAAGATCTAGAGACGATTTAGAGATCAACTAGATCTACATTAGATATCGACTAGATGTGACTTGGATATCTAAGTCATAACTTGTCGAAATCCTTCAAGAGGACCTCCAGAATCGCGGAAACGTCAAATTTGACATATCTATCTCACAAATATCTTTAAATTATCCATATCGTAACTTGTTGGAGTCTAGTAGAAATCTAATTCATTTTCCGAATCGAGCCGCGAGGCCGGAGTCGAACTTTAAGATACGTCAGTTAATAGATCTATAAACGATATGGATTATATGTCAGTGTCAAATGTGACGTTCCTTCAAACAAAAATGTCACTTTTGACACTGACACATCTAATCCATATCGTTTCTAGATCTATTAACTGACGTATCTTAAAGTTCGGATCGGGCAGTTAGCTTCAGATCACAATATATGTACATAGTTTCCTCTACTTACCCATAGACTGCTCAATGCTGCCATTTGACTCCCGAAAAATACATTTTACAGTACATATAGTAGTACTTTACCGCACTAGTGCAATAATTAGCATATTACGTAACTATGTTGACAATTTAAAGGTCCATGATGTACTGTAAAACGTTGTACGATACACGTGCGACGAATTTCCTGTTTTTCGCATTTGTGTCGTAATGTACTATTGTAGCTGGCTTTAATTTTCCTTAGGAACTTACCTGAAACAGAAAATAATTAAAATAGTGAATAAAATCATCTAATAATGACGCTAAAGGCATTCCGGGTCATTCCTGATGCAGAAACTGTCGTTTCAACGTGGCTAGCGTGAGGGGCACCTTTGCCTCTTAAAAGGGCGGAACGAGTTGTTTGTAAGTACAATTTTTGTAACTGTGTTTACTTGTTTAGTTAAGTTTCTACTTTGTACTATATTTCGGTTTATTTTATTAGTATTAGAAAAAATCGGCCAAGTGCGAATCGGGCTCGCGCACGAAGGGTTCCGTGCCATTACACAAAAAAAGGCAAAAAAGTCAAATTTGTTGTATGGGAGCCCCACTTAAATATTTATTTTATTTTGTTTCTATTATTTGTTGTTATAGCGGCAACAGAAATAAATACATCATCTGTGAAATACAGCCTGATGACAGACAAACGGACAGACGGACATACGGACAGCGGAGTCTTGGTAATAGAGTCCCGTTTTTACCCTTTGGGTATGGAACCCGAAAAAGGTAAATCTTAATGTGTATTTCTATTAAATACTTATGTAACAACTAGCTGTGCCCGCGGCTCCGCCCGCGTGGGATTCGGTTTGTGTCAGTAAGCTGCTTAATATATAAAAAATTGTAAATTACATTACACTGTATTTTTTTATTCAAAAAATTATAACATTTATAATTTCCTGTATGATAATTTCTTAAAATAATTCTATCTTATTAGTTTCATACTTTATAGAGCGCGATTTGTAGTAGTCCGACTACGCCCGACTCTTTTAGTATGAGAAAGTCGAAGTCGCCTAGCTTTGGACCGCATTCAGCGCGCCACGTGCGTCGGGCTTAGCCCGATGCTTTGAGTATGAGGGTGCCTTCGGCTCCCAACTTTGGCAAGCGTACAGCGTGTCACGTACGTCGTCCACGCCTGACTTTTAGTATGCGGGCGCCGAAGGCGCCCTGCTTTGGAACGCGTACAGCGTATCAGCACGTACGTCGGTCTACTCCCGACGCTTTGAGTATGAGGGCGCCGAAGGCGCCCGGCTTTGGAACACGCACAGTGTGTCAATTAAGTACATCGGTCTACGCCCGACTCTTTGAGTATGAGGGCGCCGAAGGCGCCCGGCTTTGGTAACCATACAGCGTGTCACGTAGGTCTCTTTTAGTATGAGAAAGTCGAAGTCGCCTGGCTTTGGACCGCGTGCAGCGCGCCACGTTGTCGGGCTACGCCAGATTCTTTTAGTATGAGGACGCTGAAGGCGCCCGGCTTTGGAACGCGTACAGTGCGACACGTACGTCGGGTTAAGTCCGAAGCAGTGCCGTATAAAGATATTTTAATGCCCTAAGCATTTCTAGACCATGGTGCCCCCTCTCCCTAGGGTCATTAAGATTACATTATTTTTTTTGGTAAATTGAGTGAAGTTCATTGCCGCATTACAGCTGAGAATGGAAATCAGTCACATTATTATATCTCGAAAATTGACAGTGCCGCAGCAGTAATGTTGCAACAGAGTACCTAATGCTGCTGCAGTCGCCACCCGAATGTCACTTTAATCATATCTTAGGTTAGAATGTAATTGAAAACGCGAGCGAAGCGAGCGCGAAAATTTTTCGATATAAAAACGCAATTTGATAGACAGTTGTACATTTTTACTTTTAGTATGGAAATCAGTCACATCATTTTAAATGACGAAAATTGAAAGTAACGTTGCAACAGAGTAATGCTGCTGCAGTCGCCACCCGAACGTCACCTTTATCATATGTTAGAAAGTGATTGAAAACGCGAGCGAAGCGAGCGCGAAATTTTTTCGATATAAAAACGCAATATGATAGACAGTTGTACATTTTTACTTTTAGTATGGAAATCGGTCACATCATTTTATGGCGTCTACGCCTCGGCTAGTCTGTGGCCATGAGTAAGCCCATTCATAATAAAAAAAAAAATGACGAAAATTGACAGTAACGTTGCAACAGAATAATGCTGCTGCAGTCGCCACCCGAACGTCACCTTTATCAAACCTTAGAAGGATATTAAAAACGCGAGCGAAGCGAGCGCGAAAATTTTTCGATATAAAAAACGCAATTTTACTTTTAGTCCCAACCAGGCGCGAATCCAGGATTTCATACAAAGAAGGGATGGGACAGTTTTCTATCAGCCTAGCTTCGCATAGGGCTCGATATTTAAGGGTCTCAGCGAGGTTGTTTTCATGCATAAAAGATGCAAGAAAGCAGAGCTTGGAATTGACCAAGATAATTGAATTGGCGAAGTGTGAGCAAGGCAGTAGGTCCAGCTGCGAAAGAGGAAAGCCTGGATCCACGCCCAAGTGTAATTAAGGCAGAAGATCAACTTTGCCGTAAGGCAGAAGGCCTCGCATAAGACCTAGCGCCGAACCGCAAAAGAGTGAGAGAGAGTGAAACCCAGATAAATAAATATATATATACAAACACGAACGCTGAAAACACAATACACTCTCTCTCACTTTTTTTGGGTAGTGGTGAAAAAGATGTCACTGTGCAATGAGGGGTAATTAATTTACTGTCGTTTAATTTTGTTGTATATTATTATATCGACATAATTATTTAATTAAATTTGTTGATGTCCGTACCCCCTCATCTAAACTTAGAGTTAATTTGACAAAAACCTTCCTCGGTGGCTATTCATGTCACTACGTATTAAATTCAGCGCCATCTGTTAGTTTACCAGGGTACTCAATAGTGGTAGCACATATTTGAAAAAAGTTTGCCCCTCCTTCCTAAGTAGCGCCATAAGATTCAGGGGCAAACTTGAATCAAGCGAGTGTTGTGGCTACCCCCCCTTTTAAGGGTTGAATTTTTATAGCCTATAACCTGGCCGGAGATTTTCTCGATAGATTAGTAATGTTTCCATCAAAATCCGTTCAGCCGTTTTCACGTGATGCGCGTTCAAATAAACAGACAAACAGATAAACAGATAAACAGACAAACAGACAAAAATTCTAAAAATTGTTGGAACGTGTTCTGTTATCGATTCTAAATATCCCAAGCCAACGTTTTTTCAAATATCTTCAATGTACAGACTTTCGACCCTCTACAGCTTTATTATATGTATAGATAGAAGATAGATAACCTGGCCGGAGATTTTCTCGATAGATTAGTAATGTTTCCATCAAAATCCGTTCAGCCGTTTTCACGTGATGCGCGTTCAAATAAACAGACAAACAGACAAAAATTCTAAAAATTGTTGGAACGTGTTCTGTTATCGATTCTAAGTATCCCAAGCCAACGTTTTTTCAAATATCTTCAATGTACAGACTTTCGACCCTCTACAGCTTTATTAAGTATATGTATAGATAGAAGAAGATTAAGCCTAAGCCTTTTTTTATAGAGGAGGAATGCATTATTACGCATACCACACAGACGCGGGGACGGGCCTGAGATGGTTATGTGGGACTCCCATACAGGCTAACTCGCAAGCTCATCTAAGTTACAAAATTGTCTATTTTAGTGTCTAAAATTCTAGTCAGACCTAACCAAACAAAGCCACCATACAAATACCTGACACAAAGCGGTACCTATTACAAAACACATAAAAGCACTTAAACATATCCAGCGTCACTTGACCTCTGTCTCATATAGCCCTTCCTTACATTAGACAGGTCTAGATATACTTGGAGTTGTAACCAGCTTAAATTGAATGAGATTATAAAGGTTTTTACTAAGAATTCGGGGCTCTTCGAAATCTGGACATTTCAAAAACAGGTTTGTAAAGACTAACGGAGTAGCATCCCGGATTCTCGCACACAGACGTAACTTTCTCATGTCTACGTCACACAGAGACGATCAGCTGTGAGGGAACTGTGTCAACCAACGGTTCCAACGGTACCAGGCGAAAACGCGTCGCTACTCGCCGGCAGATGGCGCTGTTGTCAATTTGCGATTACCGTTAGAATTACTTCATTATAAGCAATATTGCGTTGATGTTACTTAACATTTAAAAAAACGGCATATATTTTGTAGTTACTTCGCATATTTTATAATTAATTTTATAAGAAAAACACGAACATTTTTCTAAGTGGATTTCAATCGAAATAAACTTACGAGTAAGAAAACAGTTAGATTCACGAGATGAGTCTTTGACCTCGGCTAATTACATTTAATTAATATAATTGCGTTCTCAAGGCTATTAAACAGTAGCTGCGAGCTAGACAGCCAGATTACTGTTAGACTAGTCCCTATATGTGTCACGCGGGTGCAGCTTTTGCTCGATAGATGGCGGTAACGGTAAGCATCATACACTGCGGATGTTTTCAATGTTTATTTATGTTATGTTTGCTAATTGCTTTGGTTTGTTTACCAATGAAACGAAGCTTACACACATTGTATGAGCGTTTTAAGGAGTTTGACGAAAATGATGCTTATAAAGCTTTAACTCCTCAAGCCATATTTAACGTAACTTTCCTATTTTTTAAAATAAATGATTTTGAATGAAATATGCCCTATAATGGTACAGAAATTGTGATATTCCCAGCTGTCGAAAACCTATTAGCTAGGGATGTCAGATCTGTCTAAGGTGAGGCGTGTCTCACTCCGCGATTTCATCGCTTTGTTACTGGTAGCTAAAAGTCTCGGAGTAATTAACAACGGAGACGCCATGTCTAAAATTTTCGGTACAAAATAGTATGCCGTTTTTTGCGGGGGAGGGGCACATCAAATGTATAGGTACGTCATGTCAGATAAACGTCAGTCCATACATATGGTTGACAAGTGGTTGACCATTGGCCGCCTATTTTCGACAGAGGGGAACGCCTGTTAATGGCGGCTACATTGTTAATTACTCCGAGGCTAAAAGTACATCCGTTCGGCCCCAATTTTGGGGTTTGCCATAAGCCGCGCGTGGCGCTGTCGCCACCTAGCAGCTATATCTGTGCTGATCGTAACAGACGCGTTTTGTTAGAGAGTAACCCCCTTATTCATAAACGTTTACTATAGTTTTCAAGCCGATAATAATCGTTTGTCCCTTTCCGACGTATTGGTATGATGGAAAGGGACAAACGATTATTATCGGCTTGCTAACTTTAGTAAACGTTTATGAATAAGGGGGTAAGTCTTCTGTACTTAGTACTATTATTTATATTAATCTGTGCTAAGGTCTATTTTTTTATTTTAGCAAATATGTCTGGATAAGGATTGCCTTACGTCAGGATTTCCGGACATGTCAGGATTTTGGGTCCATTGTCAAGATTGCGGGGTCTCGGAGAATGTCAGGGTTTTTTAGAAACCTAAACCACTAAATGCTAGCTAAAAGTTTGAAGTTGGGCAGAGAGGGAGGGTTAACCTACAAATGTAGTGCATTATTGTTTTCCATCCTATTTTTACCCGACTACGGCAACGCAAAAGGAGGGTTATGATTTTGACCGGTATGTATGTGGGTATGTATGTATGTATGTATGTATGTTCATCTGTTCCCTCATAACTTCTAAAGTACTTATTATAATTTAACAAACGATGTGTCATTCGAATCGTCTTAATCGTCCACTGGTTATAGGCTATATGGCGTCACAAAAAAATGAACACTTGCTGCGCCCTCTAGAGGTCATAAAGTCACGAACCAAAAAACTAAAATTAAGTAATGATGATGTGTTATACATCATTGGAAAGAGCTCAAATAGCACATTTCAAATATATAAATATTGTTAGCTTTTGCACCCGGCTTTGCTTGCATGCGCCAGATAAAACATTAATTTATCGGTTAGGTGATTCGAACTCTGAATCTACAAGCGCTCTGGATTCTATCCGCGTGTTACGCGACTACGGCGATACAAGAAGGTTTTTGCAAAAGAAATTTGTTTGGCCGCTATACATGGTGATTTTTTAATGTCCTGCAACATTTTATAACGTCAATAGGTATAGAAGTCCTGATCAGCCAAAATGTATGAAACAGTCAATTTTTTTACAAGATACGTACGCGTTCCGAAGCCGGGCGCCTTCGGCGCCATCGTACTAAAATTGTCGGGCGTAGCCCGACGTACGCGTTCCAGAGCCGGGCGCCTTCGGCGCCTTCATACTAAAAGAGTCGGGCGGAGCCCGACGTACGCGTTCCAAAGCCGGGCGCCTTCGGCGCCCTCATACCAAAAGAGTCGGGCGTAGCCCGACATACGCGTTCCAAAGCCGGGCGCCTTCGGCGCCCTCATACTAAAAGAGTCGGGCGTAGCCCGACATACGCGTTCCAAAGCCGGGCGCCTTCGGCGCCCTCATACTAAAAGAGTCGGACGGAGCCCGACGTATGCGTTGCAAAGCCGGGCGCCTTCGGCGCCCTCATACTAAAAGTGTCGAGCGTAACCCGACGTACGCGTTCCAAAGCCGGGCGCCTTCGGCGCCCTCATACTAAAAGAGTCGGGCGTAGCCCGACATACGCAATCCAAAGCCGGGCGCCTTCGGCGCCCTCATACTAAAAGAGTCGGACGGAGCCCGACGTATGCGTTGCAAAGCCGGGCGCCTTCGGCGCCTTCATACTAAAAGAGTCGGGCGGAGCCCGACGTACGCGTTCCAAAGCCGGGCGCCTTCGGCGCCCTCATACTAAGAGTCGGGCGTAGCCCGACATACGCGTTCCAAAGCCGGGCGCCTTCGGCGCCCTCATACTAAAAGAGTCGGACGGAGCCCGACGTATGCGTTGCAAAGCCGGGCGCCTTCGGCGCCCTCATACTAAAAGTGTCAAGCGTAACCCGACGTACGCGTTCCAAAGCCGGGCGCCTTCGGCGCCCTCATACTAAAAGAGTCGGGCGTAGCCCGACATACGCGTTCCAAAGCCGGGCGCCTTCGGCGCCCTCATACTAAAAGTGTCGAGCGTAACCCGACGTACGCGTTCCAAAGCCGGGCGCCTTCGGCGCCCTCATACTAAAAGAGTCGGGCGTAGCCCGACATACGCGTTCCAAAGCCGGGCGCCTTCGGTGCCCTCACACTAAAAGTGTCGGGCGTAGCCCGACGTACGCGTTCCAAAGCCGGGCGCCTTCGGTGCCCTCATACTAAAAGAGTCGGGAGTAGCCCGACGTACGCGTTCCAGAGCCGGGCGCCTTCGGCGCCCTCATACTAAAAGAGTCGGGGGTACCCCGACGTACGCGTTCCAAAACCGGGCGCCTTCGGCGCCCTCATACTAAAAGTGTCGAGCGTAACCCGACGTACGCGGTCCAAAGACGGCCGCCATCGGCGCCCTCATAGGCACTAAAGGAGTCGGGCGTAGCCCGATATAGGCGGCGCTATGCGTGTATTTCTGTACTGAGGACGCCCTCGCAAAAGTAATATAAAGTGACTTCAAAAAGTTAGTAACGAAATCATGACCCCAAAATTAATTAAATAAAAAATAAGTTCAAAAACTAAAACCCGACTACTGCAAATCGCGCTCTAAAAAGTATGAAACAAGATAGAATTCTTATCTAAAATTATCAAGCAGAAAATATTATATATGTTACCATTTTTTTTATATAAAAATACAACGTAATATAATTTACTGAATTTTTTATATATTTACAGAGATTCAGAGGATAGCCGTGGTCGTATGCCACATTACTTTTAAGTTTATAATCGTGGCATACGACCACGGCGATCCTCTGAATCTCTGTAAATATATAAAAAATTCAGTAAATTATATTACGTTGTATTTTTATATAAAAAAAATGGTAACATATATAATATTTTCTGCATGATAATTTTAGATAAGAATTCTATCTTGTTTCATACTTTTTAGAGCGCGATTTGCAGTAGTCGGGTTTTAGTTTTTGAACTTATTTTTTATCTCGGAAACGTTCGTATTTATCATGCTACTTCAGTCAACCTCTGTACTTTTTGTACCGACACTAACTGAAATAGCAAGAGACGTTCGTATGTAACATCTGTAGATTTATTTTGTAAGTACTATAAGACCATTGAAACTACACTGAGAGAAAAGGATAACAAAAACACACTTAGAATTACAAAAATAAACTTAATCCGGGGACAAGGAGAGTCAACTAATAGGAACAAATTGACTTTTGCAATTTCTATTAGTTCTTGCAATTTCTATTATCTGTTTGTTGAAATTAGATTTAGGATTACTGAGCTGTTTGTAGAAATAAATAAACTTTACAGAAATAGTGAAACGTCTATAATTATTACTAAACTTCATTTTTTCCCCCAGTACAGAACTGTTTTTTAATTCCTGGTTTAGTTTACTAATGATTTTTCTCTCAGTGTATATTTACTGCAAATAAACCATTTGTAAGTAAATGTAAATATGTAAACAGTAGCCGCAATGCCTACTATATGTCAATTTGTAAAAAGACTGTTTTCTTAATAGAAACGTGTACAATTTCCAATTTCGGTACTTTCTCTGAAAGCTAAGGTCAGAAGTCGTTGACCTCAACTTTAGGTATGTTTTAGGAAAGTGAATAGTTTCTAAGAAATAGCAAAGAAAATACTGGAAATTCTTTTCGGAATTGCCGTTAAATAAGGTCTAGGGCAGTGGTTCCTACCTGGGGGTAATTACCCCCGTGGGGGTAAAACTGGTATTTTACGGAGGTAATAAGCTGACCTATTATAACAATACAACAAACGTACACGTTTTATGTTTTATTACCATTGGGAGGAGGGGTAAAATCAGGTTCCCTAGTTAGTCATAGGGGTGACCGGACTGAAAAGGTTAGACTAGTGTCTAGGGTAATTTTTACCCAGGGTTGTTTTAGGAGGTAAGTTTTTGAAAATTCGTAGCGCTATCTTTAAATCATAATGCGGTTTCCAAAAATATGTGAGGCTTAGTCAATTTGGGTAAAAATGTCCTATAATAATAATTATTATTATTATTTACTAGTTTATTTATTTATGTAGTAGTAGTAGTAGTAAACACTTTATTGCACAAAACAAGTACACAGAGAGAATACAGTAAATGTGTACAAAGGCGAACTTATCCCGTAAAGGGATCTCTTCCAGCTAACCTATAAGTAACAGAGATACATATGAAATGGTAGTCAAACTAAGATAAAATGTACATGACGGCGAGACTTAAAAGAAAGATGAAGATATGAAGATATAAAGAGTAATCTTGAGGCCTTTCTCTACTAACTTCAATAAAAAATCACTAACATCTTCGATGCTCTATTAAAAAAAAATTTGCAAAAAAACTAAAAACACGAAAGTTGCTTCTAAAAATAGGCAGTTTTATCTTTGAACTAATCGATTACTTTTTAGGGTTCCGTACCCAAAGGGTAAAAACGGGACCCTATTTACTAAGACTCCGCTGTCCGTCTGTCTGCCACCAGGCTGTATCTCACCGAATAGCTAGAACCAAAGAGCATATAATCACTACGTTTTAAGAGTCGGCACTCTCGAACAATCCTCGAACCGAATTATGAACGTACATATCCCAACACACCAAATACAGGCTTAAAGATCTCGCATCCAGGCCATAATTGTTAAAAAAAGAAAAACCACACAATACTACCAACACAAAAAAAACAACGCTAGGGCTCGACACTTCCAGTACCTACTGTTTATCGATATCGATAAATGTGCGATACGTGCTGCTGTATTTACCTACTGTACTACCTATTAATAAAATAAAAGAACATTATATATATATATATAAACAATTTTATTTTACATGATAAAAATAACATAGTTTATTATTCAAGTAGGCATATTACAATATGCTGAATTCGCGCGCATTCTTTTTTAATCTGGTCCCTTTTTATTGAAGGCACTGGATGGAGAATGATTTCCACAAATGAACTTGTTTCCATTCAGCTTTTGAATAGGTAAATAAATACGCCAAATCCTCATTTCCTTTTCCTCAGCTTTGCCCATAATCGACATCTGAAATAAAGAGATTATCGATAAAATTGGTCGTACACTATTCGTGTCATAGGTTACTTAGTTTTTTACTTAAAAATACTTTATTCACAAAATATTTTCGTTTTAATCATGGATTGTACACGACTAAAACTAATTAAATTAGTAACTGTTAACGACTCAAAGTAAAAAATTAAAATATTGCATACAAACATCAGTTTACCGACCTGTTCGGATCAAGTTGGAAATTCGGCCAAAAATGCGTCAGTAGTTAGTCTTCTTACACACCCACTACAAACTTCACATTTCCTTAAAGATTTGGCCCCCATTTAAATAACAGCTTAAGTTATTTTACCAATTACAATAAAAAATAACCACGTATTTTCACGTTCACGACAATTCAAATGACGTTTGACGTTTTACTACCAATCATACCAACCTAAAGAAAAGTAAGTATAATACGTCTATGTTAAAAGCAAGTATGGTATGTGCCACCAAAATGCAACAGCAGTCATTTTAATTCGATAAGATTATTTCTATGCCTCAATGTTGGTAACAAGGGCTTTCATAATTTATCAAAGTATGGGGTGTCGATGGGCTGGCTAGAACCGTGATAGCTAGACAGTTGAAATTTTCAAAGATGATGTATGTACTTATTTCTGTTGCCGCTATAACAACAAATACTAAAAACAAAATAAAATAAATATTTAAGTAGGGCTCCCATACATACATTTTTTGCCTTTTTTGCGTAATGGTATGGAACCCTTCGTGAGTCCGACTCGCACTTGGTCGGTTTTTTTGTTAAAACTAAAAATAATAAAACAATGATATCCCCGATTCCGGACACACAGCCGTCTCCCTCACGCGCAATGAGAGTGAGAGTGAGAGAAGAACCTGAACTCACGGCGCCTTAAATCAATATAATCCATTATTTTCCAATACGTGGACTTATTGCTGTGATTTCAGTGGCTACAATATCGATAAGTGTCCGACCTGACAGTGACCTACTTCCGAAGGTGAATGGTTTCCGTGTTAAATATCCGAAAAAAAATATCTTCAATCCTAATGTAACTGTACGAAAAGCAATTTCACAAACCCGTTAATGTTTAGGTCATACTAAGCAACTTTTACTACGGGACCAACCGCGAAATCGCGAAAAAAATTGGAAATTTCAACATTGGACCAGCAAAATGTATGAAACATCCAATTGTTTTTTCCGCGTAAAAGTTGCTCAGTATGACCTGAAACATTAACGAGTTTGAGTAATTGCTTTTCGTTCAGTTACATACTGTAGGTATACAGATTACAGATGTAGTGCATAATTGTTTTCCATCGTATTTTCTCGGAAACGTTCGTATTTGTCATGCTACTTCAGTCCTCAGTACTTTTAGTACCGAGACTGACTGAAATAAAAATAAAAAGACACGTTCGTACGTTTCCGTGAAAATACGACGGAAAATAATTATGCACTACATCGTAAAATTCCCTGTGGGCCAGTCGGTCTTTTTATTTCTTGTATTAATTAAAAAAAATCGGCCAAGTGCGAGTCGGACTCGCGCACGAAGCAAATAACGAAATTTCGATTTCCGCGTTTCGCGGTAGACCACCTGTAAACAAACCGCCTTGGTGCATAAATGTCATAGTGAAAACTTGTCAAAAAACTGTTTAAGGCCTCTAGTATGTACAGGGTGTCCCAGAATTCGACGTCAAGCCGTAAACGGATGATAGACCAAGTCATAACAGTTATCATAAAAATACAAAAAAAATCCAACTCCTGTTTTTTAAAAATTATGGTCACTTTAAAAATTCACTAAAAAATCCACACCCTGTAATGGTTCTTTAACTCTTGTTACTACAAATTCCATAATTTATTTAAATTTTTTTATTATTGTGTAATCTTGAATAATTACAGGATGTGGATTTTTTAGTGAATTTTTAAAGTGACCATAATTTTTAAAGAACATGAGTTGGATTTTTTTTTGTATTTTTATGATAACTGTTATGACTTTACGGCTTGACGTCGAATTCTGGGACACCCTGTATAAGTTACTCTATGGTTTACTATGTGCACTAGTGCTGCACTCTGGCGGCAGAACATTGCAGTAATACTCACTATTATTTGTACGCATTGTTTAATCTCACGGTTACAAGTTTGAAAACCTGGGAAGTTTTAAATCAGTGTTGTACATAAATAAATAAATAAATGTTACAGAACATTTTTTACACAAATTGACTAAGCCCCACGGTAAGCTCAAGAAGGCTTGTGTTGTGGGTACTTAGACAACGATATATGTAATATATAAATACTTAAATACATAGAAAACAACCATGACTCAGGAACAAATATCTGTATCATCATACAAATAAATGCCCTTACCAGGATTCGAACCCGGGACCATCGGCTTCATAGGCAGGGTCACTACCCACTAGGCCAGAACGGTCGTCTGAACATATTTTTACAGTACATATGGTGCTACTTTACCGCCCTACGGCGGGATTAACGACAATACGTGCCTATGTCAAAAATTTATAGGGCCATATGTGCTGTAAAACGTTGTACAATACACCTGGGAAAAGGTAATTCGCAACGAATGGCGATAAATTGAAGCACGACCGAAGGGGGGAAGGGGTGTTGCGAAATTCCTTTTTGCACCTTCCTCTTTTCCTACTTTTCGCACTTGTATCGTAATGTACAATTATAGTTTAAGCTTCATTGATTGTAAATACAGCTGCATAGCCACAATGGCAGGTTCCGTGATGTAGGTCAGGGCTGCAGTCCTATTTTACGCACCGGGACTATTGATTTTCCTATCCGACTTGATGCCTAGGTCCTAGTCTAGGATACCTAGGTTTAACAACCTGTGTGTCCTCTAAGGATCTGGAGGGAATACAAAATGGAGTTTTGACTATTGATTTTCTTATCCGTCCGACCTGATGCCTAGGTTAATTAGGGCTTAGGACCTTAGAGTCTAGGATACCTAAGGTTTAACAACCTGTGTGGCCTCTGAGGATCTCGAATCGAGGGTACATTATGAAGTTTTTAACACATTCATTGCTACTAAGTGTTACGGGTTACGCTCGTAGCGCGTAGCCCCGGTTTCGCCGTATGGAGCACGTAGTCGCTACGAACAGTGTACCCGACAGTCGGGTTCTTGGCCCTGAATGTGTTAAAGCAAAGGCAATCTTTATTCTTGTTTGCCACCGAATGCACATGTGAATGAACATGGGTCAAAATGATATAAAAATAATAAAATCATTTATCCATATACATACATTTTTTAATACTTTTATACGTTTTCATTTTGAGTTTTAGTCGTGTGTCGATAGATGGCAGTAAATTTACTGTGACTACAACATTTACTATGACAGGACCCCTCTATACTACACTATCTATTCTTTTGCTATTAATAAAATTTGTGTGAAATAAAAACCAAAAAGCTAGAAGAGATAAAAAAACACTATACCTAAGTATGAGTTTTAATTCATATTTACAAATCAAATCTATAAATAAATTAAAAGTAAAATGAGCATCTCTTTTATTTTTTTTGCCATTTTTATATATTGTGACATTTTTTGCCTCTTTTGTGTTATTTCTACTCAGAATCACGAGCTCTTTCGATCCTAATGGGATAAATAAAAGTCCCAGAGTTTTTTTCCTATTGTGTTACCATTTCCAAATATACTTTGTATGGCGGTAACAAAAAGGAAAGTTTGAAAAATTTGTGGAAATTTTAGGACTTTTTTTTTCCTATAAGGATGACAAGGGCTCGTGATCCTGACTAGAAATAACATAAAAGTGGCAAAAAAGGTCACAATATATAAAAATGGCAAAAAATAAAAGAAGCGCTCAAATAACACAAATTAAAAAGTACATCAAAAATTGCAATCAACGTCCGTTTTCGTAATTAAAAATGTGTAAAAATCGTAAAAGTTTGTTCATAATAATGTCAAATCATAATTAATATTGACAAAGTGATTACCATGTCACTATCATTTATTCGACTTGGTGTGTGTATTTTGTATGTTATTATAAGTTATTGTTTTTTATAACTTGTATGTTTTGTGTATATTGTACATATATGGACAGTTGTGTCTGAAATAAACGTATTAATTTGAATTGGAAAAAAATTGCAAGTCAAATTGGTTTACGAAAATTATGATTAAAAACCGAGCACGCGATGAGTCCATCGTGCGGGCCGAGGCTGAAAATGCAGTGACCTTGAGTCACTGCGAAAATGGGTCATAAATACCTGCGCAGAACTAGAATGTTTACATTACAATCATGCCATTGTTTTTAGGGTTCCGTACCCAAAGGGTAAAACCCAAGTGCGAGTCGGACTCGCGCACTAAGGGTTCCTTACCATTACGCAAATAACAGCAAAAAAAATCACGTTTGTTGTATGGGAGCCCCACTTAAATATTTATATTATTTTGTTTTTAGTATTTGTTGTTATAGCGGCAACAGAAATACATAACCTGTGAAAATCTCAACTGTCTAGTTGGAGATACAGCCTGGCGACAGACAAACGGACAGCAGAGTCAGTAAAAAGGGTCCCGTTTTTACCCTTTGGGTACGGAACCCTAAAAATTGGAAACAAAAAAGAAAATCTGTGAATTTATGACAAATCTAATTTGGACCAAACACAGACAAAACATCCTCCAGACTTAGAGCATAGTCGCGCTACCCCCTCTGCCACGCATACGGTAATTTTACTCTTTGTTCGAGTCGAAAGTGTCTTTGTGTGACGTCCGTGTCTTTGAACGGACCAATCACGGCACGGGACTTCGCTCACCTCGTCCCGCGCACCCCCGCATTTTTGGCATCATCGGTTGCATGAAATAATTGCTCTAAACTCGGTCTAGAGGATTCCTAGTCTATAGCCTTGTTCGGACTAGGCTAGTATTTTAGTCTAGTGGCGAGTAATTTAGTAGCTAAACGTGTCTGAACACCAAAAAATTAGTCGAGTGGATTAGTAAGTAATTTAGTCGAGTCAATCCATTTTATTCTATTTTTTTTAGTAGTTTAGTAGCGAGTAGCACCCCCCACCACGCGTCCGTGCTCACTCGGCCGCCGGCTAAACAAGTCCGAACCTGTCGATTTAGTCGAGTTCATTAGTGATTTTTAGGCAGTAGCGAATAGTTTAGCTACTAAATTACTCGCCACTAGACTAAAATACTAGCCTAGTCCGAACAAGGCTTATGGGACCAAACTACGTTATATGAAAGCAGCACCGAATTTGCATTTAAATTAATTGGCCGTTTCACGGGAAACTTCTACCTCTAATTGGATAAAAATGGGATATTATGTATGAAAGTACCTTTTCTGCAATTTAAGGGTCGGTCCTATCGTAAGTCATTCAATCATGCCTAAGGGTTGAGAAAACCCTTTAAATTTTGTGTACACTTTTCCTAAAAGGGATGCTTAATATTGTATATGTCGGCGGCCGATCGTAAGATCAGGCAGATCGTAATGTTCCTGTGTATTGTTTTGAGGATAGTCACATTAAACCAATATATAGGTAAGATATGTTCGTTAGGTTGCTTCAGATGCTCGGAGGGCAAACTGCCCAGAAATAGGAGCCCCGCGTATCGGGGCTCCGTTGACTCAGGGAACGAGTCAAAGATTTTCACGTTTCACGATATGCCTAGGAATTTCACGATATGCCTGATCTTACGATCGGCCGCCGACATATACAATAAGATTAATAAAAATTATATCCCCACGCAAGTCTATCAAAATACCGGAATATATAGGCCCGTGAAATCCAAAATGGTGTATGGTAACTTTTATATTTAACACTAGCAACCCCCCCCCCCCCCCCCGGCATAGCACGGGTTAAAAATTATACACTTAAACCATCCTCAAGAATCAGTCTATCGATAAATAAATAAATATTATTGGACATTTTTTACACAAATTGACTTAGCCCCACGGTAAACTCAAGAAGGCTTGTGTTGTGGGTACTCAGACAACGATATATATAATATACTAATACTTAAATACATAGAAAACACCCATGACTCAGGAACAAATATCTGTATCATCATACAAATAAGTGCCCTTACCAGGATTCGAACCCGGGACCATCGGCTTCATAGGCAGGGTCACTACCCACTAGGCCAGACCGGTCGTCACAACCAATCAATCGATAGGTGAAAACCGCATGAAAATCCGTTCAGTAGTTTTTGTTTTTTGAGGCTGTCGCGAACATACAGACAAACACAGAAACAGATGCGGCGGGGGACTTTGTTTTTATAAGGAGTAAGTAGTGATGATTTATGAATCTCGTATTTTAAATGCCTTAAACCATTAACTTCTTGTCTGTACATAATACCGGGTGTGGCCTGTAATACGAGCAAAAAATTAAACTGTAGGCTGTACTCCTCATATTGACCAACATTTGTTCAGCGACTTTTAAAAATAACTTGTAGTTTGATTTTTAATACACTTTAAAGTTTATTCTAAGACGCAATGTATTGCGAATTTTGTTATGTTTAAGGCGTGACAAGCAACGTTAATCACAATGATAATGGCATAGCGATGGCGTCCATTGAAGATAATATTTATTTTGTATGAAAAATAGGGAATCTAAATACTTCATAATTTTTAAAAGTTGTTAAACAAAAGTGTCACCGTTTGAGGAGTATAATGAGCAAATGTTTTAATTATTTGCTCATGTTACAGGCCACACCCGGTATAACAAGAATTCCTGTAGAAATTTTTAGCCATTTTTTTCGAAAACGGTTTTTACTTCTCTATATAGGTTGACTCACGCTAGACCGGACCGTGCCCGGGCCGAGGCGTCCGACATGTCATTTTATATGACAGCCGACCGGTGACCACGTGGTGCTTTCCATAGAAAACGAAGCGCCGGAAGCTCCGGCCTTGCATGAGTAATACCAAAAAGAAATAGATAGTATAGAGGGGTCCTGTCATAGTAAATTTTGTAGTCACAGTAAATTTACTGCCATCTATCGACACATGACTAAAACTCAAAACGAAAACGTATAAAGTTATCAAAAAAATGTATGTTTATGGATAAATGATTTTATTATTTTTATATCTTTTTGACCCTTGTTCATTAACTGATATCTATGTGTTAAAATTGTTAAATATGAAACGGTGTCGTCACGCCATCTAGCCGAGCATAGGCTAAAGGTGTGTGCGGCATCTATCCGAGAATGACTTTTTCTTGATTTCCGAGGCACGTTTTTTCCTTAGACTTTATTCATCTTATACGAAGTTACATATGTCTTCGGTAATCCTTATAGCACAACAGAGGTTTGAACCCACGCTCTTTGACCACACACATAAGTACATAATACATGGTGTGTCTGACCATGGGGCTTTAAATCCAGGGTTTGATTTTACTCGCTAAACTGAGCTACTTTTACTACGGGACCAACCCTAAAATGGGGGAAAATTTTTTGGCTTTTCCATAGAAAACGTCGACACCTGATCAGCCAAAATATATGAAAAAGTAAAAATTTTTTTTCGGGATTTCGGGGTTGTTGCCATAATAAAAGTAGCTCAGTTTAGCGAGTACAATCGAGCCCTGGATTTAAAGCCCCATGGTCAGACACACCCTTTATAATAGTTTAATCAAGTAAAACTAACAAATTACATTGTATTGTATTGTATTGTATTGTATTTATTTATTTGCGTTAAGTACATGTACATGCAAATACAGTTACATTAATTATTATTATATTCATTCGTTAATTTTGTCTAAAACGTTTCTAACGATATCACTCAAATTATTTTAAGAGGCTTAATTACGAAGGAGGAAAATCGTTTCAGTTAAATGTACTTATACTTAGGGAAAATTCGCTTTCCTATAAGTAAAGTAGGTACTTTAATACTTATTAATAATAAGCACAACAATCCTTATTAAAAAATATATATTTTACCATTTTCAGAAGAATTTTTGTTCTTTTAAGACTACCGAAATTTTAAGCCCATTACACATATATGAAAGGTTAAAAAAGTAATATTTTCATGTACTTACCTAAGTTAATTAATTAATTAATTGGTTTTATAAACGTCTCTATCGATATCATATCAGTCTAATCTATCGAGGGCTTAGAGGATATAAACAAATGGAGTAGCCATTAACAGGCGTTCCCCTCTGTCGAAAATAGGCGGAAATGGTCATAAACAATGAAAGTATGGACTGACTTTTATCTGACATGGCTATTATTACGTTACGTTACGTATAGATTTGACGTGCCCCTCCCCTGCAAAAATCGGCAGACTGTCTTGTACAGAAAATTACAGAAAAGGCGTCTCCGTTTGGTTATATCCTCTAAGATCGAGGCTTACGAAGGCGGAAAGGAAACTTGGCTAAATATATTATTAAGGAAAATTTCGCATTCCTGTAACACTCAGATACTTATATAAATCTCGGTTCTCAAATTCTATTTTTGAGATAAACCATATTTCAATATTTTGTTTACATATTTGCGATCAAAATTCATGAAATCGGTACCAATGAGCTTTCAATTTTACGCAGTTTTGAGGCAGACCAATAGGTACTACGTCCAGTAAAATAACGAAGGCTAGGCGTAACGTAGAGGTAGGATCAACGTAGTTTATTTTTGTCTGTCTGTGGCTTATTCTGGTGTTCACATATAATTTACATTTACTGAACAGTTTCATAGAAATGTGTTATATTTTTTGTGGTTTAGAACAACGTTCATTGAGCAAAATTATGTGATGTTTTACCCGATTGCGTAAGGAGGGTAATATTTTTCGAGCGTATTTCTTGCAAATAAAAGATGTTTCTATTTTAAAAAATTAAAATTAATAATCATCTATAAATGGTTTATCACAGGCCAACTGTAAAAAGTCGTACTTATAACTTCTAAAATATCATCATCAGTTCAAAAACCTCCATTGTCTGCTCCAGGGGGCCGATATTTGAATTTCGATAGCTCGATTTCGTGTTTTTTCTTTAATAATATCTCCACTACTAGGCATTTAAATTCTACTAATAGAATTGAAATTCAAAACGGCAAAAAACCGTAACGAGTGGCGGAAGAAGGAGGAGGCCTTTGCCCAGTGGTGGGACACAAATTAGGCTATAAAAAAAAAGAATTGAAAACGAGTGGTCAATAGTCAATACCACTAGATTCCTAATTTCAAAATAGTATTTGAGCTTTTTCCACTTTGTGACGAAATCCAGCGCTCGAAGTTCAAAAATGCTCCCTGTCGTGTTTTGTTTCCGTGACCCAAATACTCACCTGACGCAGTGGTCGTCGCGACGGTCGCGGTCGTCGTCGTTTCCGTCGTCGTCGCCGCATTCGCCATCTCAACGATCCTGTCCACCGCGATCCTGTTCCCTGGCAGAACCCCTGTCTCTGCTTCCTGTTCTTCTTGCTGTTCAGCAGGACTTGGAACTGTCTGACTTAGATCGTTCGCCACGATCACGTTGACTGTCGTTAACGATTCTAACTCGCTTTCGCTTTGAGAGTTATCTATGTACACAGCA
This sequence comes from Cydia fagiglandana, assembly GCF_963556715.1. NCBI lineage: Eukaryota > Metazoa > Arthropoda > Insecta > Lepidoptera > Tortricidae > Cydia > Cydia fagiglandana. The sequence goes on from NC_085956.1 coordinate 3,382,533, forward strand.
GCTGATCGGGCACCTAGAGTCTCCATGACGCTCTCAGCCAGCGAACGCGTAGATAACTCGTCCATGTCTATATCCTGTTTTATGTCTATGATTATCTGATGCCGCTTCCCACTTCCATTCTGCACTTGATGTACACTCACTTGCGCCTCGGCCCCTGGTTGGGACATATGATGCTGTATCACTTGGGACAGTCCCTCCAGATCACGGCCGGCCATCTTAACTATTCAGACTTATATATCAGTCGAGGTAAAAGCTAATGAACACAATAGAACACATTTCGGCAGTGTTGTTCACATGGTGGCCCGGTAGCCTGGTGTCCCAGTTAGGCTGCGGCCTACGAGTGGCGCAGGCTATAGGCTGCTGCGCTTCCGTGGCGGGGGTTAGGGACACGTCCGGGGATATCCCGCATCGATCGGACGGAAATAGAATATACTATGAATATACCATTTAAATTGCACAACGGGACTTCGCGTTTGTTTGGTTTGTTTTGGTTTGGTGTGCGATTTAATATTGTCTAAAAATCGTGAAAGTTTATTATCAGTGTTATGAATATACCGCTCATATTTTTTTGATTTTTTAAAGTATGACTAAAATAAATATTTTGTGGAAGATTTACTTAGGTACATCTCAAAATTTAATGTATTATTATTAACCATGGGGACTATACATGTGTTATATTTGAGTATTTTTTAATACACATAAATTTTCCTGCCTGGGGCATATGGCACTGGAGGCTTTGGTCACTTTTTTAAATATTTTTTTTTAGTAGCCTATTTAGTTGGAAGGGACGACTTGGACGCATTCTACCCCAAATGGTGGGAAAATGCCGATAACAGTGTCGAGTGGAGAAAACGAGGGGAGGCCTTTGCCCAGCAGTGGGACACCTAAATAGGCTACTTTCTTAATATATGACATTTATTTCAGTTTATAACTATCCGAAAATATTTTCACTCACTTCGAACACTCAAATCACCTTTTCCTTCCTATCCTTCAATGTCATTAGTGTTATCTATCACCCAATACATTTCCATTAAAAAATAGCGCAAAATAGCAAAACTAGCAAGAGGATTTCTTATCAGTTCCGTAATAAAAATAGACCACTGCAGTCTTACGTTCAGATCTATCCGCGGACCTATCTCCACACTCTGCCCACCCCCGCACCCGCCATTTTACCGACACGTGCCCGCGCCTGCGCCCTCCCCATCCCCCATCCCTCCCTCTCGTCGCGATACACCCGTCCCTGTCGCACGTCTTCGATCGAGCCCGGAATGACGAAAAGTATATAATCGAATTTTATGTGGGCCCGAACGTAGCGTTGGCAAAAAAAGTGGGTAGTGGCCTTGAGTATGTAAACAAAGGAGTTTATTTTTGTTTTTAGGGTTCCGTACCAAATGGGTACAAACGGGACCCTATTTCTCCGTCTGTCCGTCTGTCTATCTGTCACCGGGCTGTATCTCGAGGCGTTAGAGTGCGAGTTAAGATATTTTTGGCTACCTCGGCCGCGTCCGATATATCTGATGGCGTCTGTACAAAAAATTAATTTCACAATAAAAATAATTTTTGAAGGGTTGACAACGCGCATATAACTCCAGTTGAATAAGAATAATTTCATTTATTCATGACAAACCAAACCTGAATTTCATACAAACGTATTACAAAAAAAAAGCATTCATGGACTGACTGAATGCTAACCGTAGCATCAGGCTGTGTGTTTGTTCGCAACCAACGTGCTATAACAGAACCTTGGCATGAAGAATCGTGTCCTTGTTTGCCACCATAATTATGTTAACGGACGCTCGTAGCGCTACGCCGTAGCTCGTAGCATATTTCCTTCACTTTCTAAAAATACCGTAAAATGAGCCTACTTTGCAAAAAAAATATTTTGTGGTAGGCATATCGACCTACAGTAGACCATCTCTAATATCAGATTGTGATATAATTTTTATAATTATATAAACTGGTGCAGCACAACTACCCAAGGGATGCAATGCAAGTAGGCACAATTTAATTAGAAAATAAATTCATTGCCAATAGACAGCGATATGGGGCAAATTTTCCATTCATAGTTTATTTTTAAGCTTACTTAAAAACAAACTTAGAATAAAAAGTAACCTAAAATTGAAACTACCTACAAAACTAAAACTAATACCAAAAAAAAAATACATATATATAACATGATGTGGGTGATCTAGCCGAATATGTATATGTATATTAGGCTAGATCACCCAGGTCCGAACCCTGTGGAAGGGTTCCCATAAGGCTGGCTGCGTTCCCCCTTTGGATGGCTATCCCGATCCGTTGGGCGAGGAACGAGCTTATTTTGTATTTTCTATTTTAAAGCTTATGATTGTTTAAAAAAGGGTATTTGACTGTATTTAAAACAAATGATTTCTCCAATTCATTGGAATTAGAATTGAACTGATATTCCTCCCTTTATTTCACAACTTCCGATAAAATGCACCCTGTATTGTTGGGCCCACTTGCACCATTCCACCAACCCGGGGTTAACCGGTTAAACCTGTAGTTACCATGGTTACCCGTACAATTTGACATTAAGATAATGGTTTGTCCGCTTAACCACGGGTTAGTGGAATGGTGCAAGCCTTAATATTGTAATCAAAATATTAATTTCATTGTTTTGCCGACGCTACCAAGCTCCGCCATTGCGTAACGCTCCAAAACAACGGCGTAAACACAGCCGCTTTGTCTCTCAGGTGCAATAATATATATAGACTAATAGTAATTGATATGAACGCCATCTAGCGGCCAAAAGTGGTGTAAGAGTAAAGAGCGGCCATACAGGCTGCAAGGTTAATTTTGCTCTTAACGTAAACTAATTTTAATTTATAACAAGCAGAAACGTCTGCGAACGATAGTATTAGGCTTAGAATAAAAATTGGAAAAATTACTGTCTTGGGTGAGAGTTGAACCGGAGGCAGTGAGGTCAAGTCTCACCCAAGACAGTAATTTTTTCACTTTTAAATTTCTTTTAAGCTTAACATAAACTGTTATAACCTCAGGAAAACTCAGTTTCCCAAGGGCGAACTCATTAAATCGATAAAGCAAAAAGCATTCAAACTAAATCAAAAATAGCGCAGGAAATGTGGAAAATACTGAAATATTTCCATTATTTGTCAACCTATAACAAACTGTTTATTTGTTTTGCTGTATTGTTTTTGCCGACGCTCCGCTCCGCCATTGCGTAACGCGCCTCCAAAACAACGGCGTAAACACAGCCGCTTTGTCTCTCAGGTGCAATACTATATATAGACTGATAGTAATTGATATGAACGCCATCTAGCGGCCAAAAGTGGTGTAAGACTGAACAGCGGCCATACAGGCTGCAAGGTTAATTTTGCTCATAAACTAATTTTAATTTATAACAAGCAGAAACGTCTGCGAACGATGGTATTAGGCTTAGAATAAAAATTGGAAAAATTACTGTCTTGGGTGAGAGTTGAACCAGAGGCCATGAGTTCAAGTCTCACCCAAGACAGTAACTTTTTCACTTTTAAATTTCTTTTAAGCTTAACATAAACTGTTATAAATTTGCATTAAGCAGCAAAACCTCAGGAAAACTCAGTTTCCCAAGGCGAACTAATCAAATCGATAAAGCAAAAAGCAGTTTTAATGCTTTTTGCCAAAAATAGCGCAGGAAATGTGGAAAATACTGAAATATTTCCATTATTTGCCAACCTATAACAATAGTTATTTGTACAACAAGAGATCAAAGTTTGATATTTCTTCGAGTGCTTATTTTGAGTCCCGTGCAAGCGAAAGGTTCTATAATCTAATTTAGAAATGTGGAAAATACTGAAATATTTCCATTATTTGTCAACCTATAACAAACTGTTTATTTGTTTTGCTGTATTGTTTTTGCCGACGCTCCGCTCCGCCATTGCGTAACGCGCCTCCAAAACAACGGCGTAAACACAGCCGCTTTGTCTCTCAGGTGCAATACTATATATAGACTGATAGTAATTGATATGAACGCCATCTAGCGGCCAAAAGTGGTTTAAGACTGAACAGCGGCCATACAGGCTGCAAGGTTAATTTTGCTCTTAACATAAACTAATTTTAATTTTTTACAAGCAGAAACGCGAACGATCTGCGAACGATGCTATTAGGCTTAGAATAAAAAGTGGAAAGATTACTGTCTTGGGTGAGACTTGAACCAGAGGCCATGAGTTCAAGTCTCACCCTAACAGTAATTTTTCCACTTTTAGATTTATTCTAAGCTTAACATAAACTGTTATAAATTTGCATTAAGCAGCAAAACCTCAGGAAAACTCAGTTTCCCAAGGGCGAACTAATTAAATCGATAAAGCAAAAAGCATTCAAACTAAATCAAAAATAGCGCAGGAAATGTGGAAAATACTGAAATATTTCCATTATTTGTCAACCTATAACAATAGTTATTTGTACAACAAGAGATCAAAGTTTGATATTTCTTCGAGTGCTTATTTTGAATCCCGTGCAAGCGAAAGTTTCTATAATCTAATTTAGAAATGTGGAAAATACTGAAATATTTCCATTATTTGCCAACCTACAACAAAATCTTTGTTTGTTTTGCTGAATTGTTTTTGCCGACGCTCCGCTCCGCCATTGCGTAACGCGCCTCCAAAACAACGGCGTAAACACAGCCGCTTTGTCTCTCAGGTGCAATAATATATAGACTAATAGTAATTGATATGAACGCCATCTAGCGGTCAAAAGTGGGAAAGTTTAGTGGCTACAGGTTTAGTGTCACAATCAAGCGGCCGTACATTTAGGGTACAGGGTTTATTTTGCTCTTAATATAAACTGTATTAATTGCATAAACAAAAATATCTAAAATGTATTAATTTCCGATACCTAAAGGTTGTCTGAAAGAGATCGGTTTTTAGATAAGGCGCCTGTTGTTTACCACTGCTTGTATTGCTGTTTTCTTTTGTATTGTTTTTATTGAGGTCTGCAATAAAGAGTAGGTATTTGTATTGTATTGTAACCTCGGGAAAACGTGCCGTGTGGTGCCGGCATCAGAAAAGAATAGCACCACCCCATCTCGCATAATATAAGGCGAAAGGCTAAGGGAAAACTGGCGACAGATATGCATATGAGCAAGGCTGATGGCCCGTATCCTTAGCGGGGTCCTTGCTCACAAGAGCTGGCGCGCGCCACATCGAAAAAAAAAACCTCGGGAAAACTCAGTTTCCCATGGACGAACTAGAGTTAGACCATAAAAAGTCTGCAGTGATTTTGATAGCCCACGCAGTGCAAGTGTCATTTTAAACGTCAAACTTCTATGAAATTATGACGTATACATAACACTTACCCTGCGTGGGCTATCAAATCCGCTGCAGACTATTCTTGGTCTGACTCTAAATCGATAATTTAAAAGCAAAAAGTACTCCTGCGTTCCCCTTGTCATTATTGCAGTTTAGAAATTGAAACCTTCGTGTATTCCATTTTAATTCAAAATTCGATTTGGAATAAATCCTTTAGGTAATATCCAGGCCAGGAACTCAGGAGAATAAAACAAGACCAAAACTAGCGAAGAAAATGTGAAAAATACTGAATAATATTTCCCTTATTTTTCAACCTATTAACAAAACATTTGTTTTGCTGAATTGTTTTTGCTGACGCTCCCAAGCTGCGCCATTGCGTAACGCGCCTCCAAAACAACAACACAGCCACTATGTCTCTCAGGTGAAATACTATAAATAGAGCAATTAGGTACTAATTGATATGAACGCCATCTATCGGCTAATTTGCTTACTAACTAATATTAATACCCATTGATACCTACATCATAGAGCAAACAATTGCGTAACACTCCTCGAAAACAACAACACATCCCGTATCGGCTCGATTCGGAAAATGAATTAGATTTCTACTAGACTTCAACAAGTTACGATATGGATAATTTAAAGATATTTGTAAGATAGATATGTCAAATTTGACGTTTCCGCGATTCTGGAGGTCCTCTTGAACGATTTCGACAAGTTATGACTTAGATATCCAAGTCACATCTAGTCGATATCTAATGTAGAATCTAGTTGATCTCTAAATCGTCTCTAGATCTTGTGATTATCTCGAAATCCGAATAGGCCTGTATGTCTCTCAAGTGCAATACTATAAATAAACTAATAATAATTGATATGAACGCCATCTAGCGGCCAAATGTGGCACGTCAATTTAGGGTATACGGTTATTTCGCTCTTAAATATCACAATAACTGTTATTGCATAAGCATCAATACCTCGGGAAAATTACATGTTTATGTTTCAAAGCTTTCATGTGCCATGTTGCGTGAAATAAAATATATACATATGAACTAGGCTAGATATTTTTGTGAAATTTTAACGTTAAATCAAAAAAATACATTAATCTCAAAAAATAACTTTTTAAGCTAATAACCATGTAATAACACAAGCGCGAGCACTATAATGAAGCAATGAGATACTTTACTTAAACAGGCATTTTATTAATTGTAAAATGCCACGCCATCTGTCGCTGAAATGCGACACTTCATTTATGAACTTGAGTGCTACGCCGTAGGCGCTATCTGCTACGCAGCGAAAATCCGTAGCAGACAGCGCATGTGCAAAATGCATATACGCTGAAAAGGTGCCTTTTAATATAATTGATTCGGGCGTCACCTATCGCTTAGCGACTACCCGCCCGTTTCGAACTTTAGCGGCCCGATTCGAAATTTAAGATACGTCAGTTAATAGATCTAGAAACGATATGGATTAGATATATCAGTGTCAAATGTGACGTTTCTTGAAACAAAAACGTCACTTTTGTCATTGACACATCTAATCCAAGTCGTTTCTAGATCTATTAATTGACATATCAAAGTTCGAATCGGACTGTAAGATGCGTCAATCAATAAATAGGTCTAGAAACGATATGGATTAGATGTATCACGTGATGTTTTTGTTTGAAGAAACGTCACATTTGACATTGACATATCTAATCCATATCGTTTCTAGATCTATTAATTGACGTATCTTAAAGTTCCAATCGGGCCATTAAGAAGATACATAGATATTTTGTTAGTTTGCCTAATAGTGATATCTCTACATTCAATATTGTGACGTTCCACTGAAAAAGGTACCGTACGGCGACTGGCGCTTACGTCTCATAGCACCGGAATAATATTGGAGCGGCGTTAATAATAGCGTAAATAGCGTAACCGCCAACCGTCATAAGGCACCTTTACCCGTGCGACGTCACATTTGATCAATATAGGCCTTTCAAGAGAACACCCAACTAAGCTCTGTTAATCCCAGATATAATTAGACACAAAAACAATGCAATAACTTAGTATCTAAGATAAAAACAAGTATTATGTAACGATCCACACACAGAGGTACACGACCCGCCCGTATACGTAGATATATAGGTTAGTTTGTCTGCCGCAGCGACCCAAGGACTGTGTTGACTTTCAGGACGTAAGACCCAATTCGTACAACGCTTATAAGATGTCACACAGCGCGATTCGGAAAATGAATTAGAGATGCATTGGATATGAAATAGTAAAGATATGTGACGTTCCACGGCGAAAGGTACCATTACCCCGACTGAATATTGGAGCGGCGTTAATAATAGCGTAAGCGCCAACCGCCATAAGGTACCTTTCGCCGTGGAACGTCTAACGAACGTCTAATGAAAGTTAGTGAATGTCTAACGGCGCGATATCTTAAAGTTCGAATCGCGCCGACGGATCAGTCAGTGTCAAAACTGTCAAAAGTGACGTTATTGGTTGAAGATATGAGTCTTACTTTTGAGTCTTATGACACTGACAAGTCATATCGGAAACAGACTGAATAAATATAACTCGAATTGGCCTGATGACGGGAATTCAGATGTAAAAATTTTATTATTGATCTGGTAGGAGGTTGACGCGAGGGTGATATCATATCGATATCAGATTTAATCAGATTAATGGGCCAAACAGATTACTGTGTTACGTCTCTCCTGTAGACATACACAAGAGTTAAGGCCTATAAAGGTTAATTTTCTTATTTAACCCTTATATCCACGTGAAAAGACCCTCCTTTTATTTAGAGAACTATGATAAAATCATTACTTACATGCCCACAAGCTGTTAACTATTGCCCACAGGAGAGAAAACTAGTGTGTTCGCGCGAGCCGCGAACTTTACATTTATAGCCCTTAACTCTTGTGTATGTCTACAGGAGAGACGTAACACAGTAATCTGTTTGATCCTAATAATAGGTTTCAATATTTTAATTTAATCAAGAAGCACTGTGGAATTAACTGTCAGCTAAAGTAGTTCCATACGACGAAAGAGCGTAGTCCCATCTTAAATGCCGGCAACGGGATTGCAACCCCTCTGGGGTGGCGGGTGTCTATGGGCGATGGTATTCGCTTACCAATCGCCTATATCAGCGGTCGGCAACCTTCTGGCACCCAAGGGCCACATAGCAGTTAACGAAGTGGACCGGGGCCGCACTTTGTTAATATTTATGACTTTATCAGACATTGACTTATGTCAATATTACATACAATATAGCCAGGGAGGCTCGCGGGCCGCAAATGAGAGGTTCGCGGGCCACATGCGGCCCGCGGGCCGCTGGTTGCCGACCCCTGTCTGTAATATGTATTACTATTTTTTTTTTGTTTTTTACTATCAACTCGCCCAAAAACCAATTGTTGGAATACCCTGTCCTATATGAAATAAAAAGGAAAAAAATATATTTATGTGTCTACACATGGGTCTATAGGTACTTAATGCATATTGCATCTAAACTATCTATCTATCTATCTGAAGAAAATTGGTGAGATGTTTTATAGGTGGAATGGTGAATGAATGAATGCAGCGTTTAAAAGGTCGGCAACGCGCATGTAACACTCCTGGAATTGCATGCGTCCATAGGCCGTATGGCTGTATCCTTTTTGCAATTTTTTGCCATCGTTGCAATACCTATTAAATATATATATTTTTTAATATACTTTATTCATGTAGGCCTAGCAACAAGCTCTTATGAATCGTAATTAATCTTAATCTAATTATCAGAGCAATTTATTGATGTTAATATTATTCCATAACAAAATTGGATTATTATACATATCAAATTTATTAATAAATTATCAATTAATCGCTAAATGCACTCTGCCCACCTATCTACAGTTAGAGGCACAAATATAACATATATTACATGTATATTTATCACAAATAATCACACGTTTGCTCACTATAAGGCTAGCCTTTCACTTACTAACGGGACATACCAAATGTTGTATTCATACAACATACGTATCAAGAATAACACGTGCCAAGCTGCAAAACATCACCTTATTTAGCATTAAACGTGATAAAAAACATTTGCAATCTCATATCATTACCCAAAAATGTCGATAAAACCCAAAAATGTCGATAAACTTAAAATATCAAAAAACTTTTACGCTTCAATAAAGGTCACTGACACCGCCATCTGTCGGCGAGTAGCGGCGTCTTGAAAGTAAAACCACGACGTAAAATTGCCGTGCTAATAATATTCGCTATAACTACATATGAAACTTCATTCAGTTTTTCACTCTATCCAGTTACAACAAGGTCTATTATGGAATGACGTTTAAATGTAAGTGTTGTAAATTTTCTTAGCGTATAAAACTGCAGTCACGTACGGCAGCTAACGGCGAATAGCCGAACTAAGTTCGTTGACCCCCGAATCTCCGTTATGCAACTCTTACTGTTACGCCGGTGCGTGGCGCACATTTTAAAAGTCGAACTGTTTTTTTTTCGCGACGAACTTTGGTTAACCAAGGTCGTTGTCAGGAATAGTTGTTTTAGCAATATCGTTTTCGAGTATCTGTGGTTGGGCCTTATTATGCCTTAAAAAAGAAAAAAAAGAGATTTTGAAACAGATGTTTTACGCAACCAGTGTGTTAGTAGGTACAGTCACCTGCAATAAAATGCTACACTACGAAGGCCGCAAAAATATCTGAGACGATCATATTTGTAGAGCCATAATAGCGTGTCTAATATTTTTGCGGCCTTCGGAGAGTAACATATATATTATTGCAAGTGACTGTACATTACATAAAAATTACTTTCATACAAAAAGTGAGTACTAAATGGGGCATAAAAATATTAATACATACAAGCAGGGGCATAAAATATTAATATAGCTGGTCAAGCAAATCTTGTCAGTAGAAAAAGGCGTGAAATTCAAATTTGCTTTGGGACGATAACTGTTCGCGCCTACGTTTTTTAAATTTGCCGCTGACAAGATTTCTTTTCTTCTACTGACAAGATTTGCTTGACCAACTATACGTAGAGGAAATGTAACTGGGCCTATTTTTATTCCGTAGTGGATTTTGCTTTCAGATTTCAATAATACGTGGTGGATAGATAGAGCTTCCTAATATTCTGTTAATAAAAAGCGCAAATTCGTAGTATGTCAAAAAAAATTATCTTCCACTGACTTACGAAAGTGTATGGTATTCTCGTAACTCAAGGGAAAATGACATACATATTTTGGTCCCAAATTGGGATTTCGTAGTTATTTGTTCCACCCTGATTTTGGGTTTTACAGTCCTCCTGATATTATTTATTTCCGAAACTACCGTCTAAAATTTTGAAAAAAAAAATACACAAAATAGTTCTTTACCTATAGATGACTAGAAAACCTATTAGAAATGTGCAGTCAAGCGTGAGTCAGACTTAATGCACGGAACCCTTGGAACGCGAATCCGACTCGCACTTGTTTTTCAATTATACGTTCTAGAAATTCTAGACTAATATTTTTTATACAATGTTTTAATATTAACATCAATAAATTGCTCTGATAATTAGATTAAGATTAATTACGATTCTTAAGAGCTTGTTGCTAGTATAAAGTTGTATAAGTATAAAGTATATTTTGAGTTTGAGTTAAAATTCTAAGGAAAATAAAACAAATAAAAATATGGCCCACACATTCTTAAACTAATTCGCAATCTAGCTGTAACTTCATTCCAAACGTTTTCTGAATTTTTATCTCAAGACACACCCAAAGTGAATGCAAATTAAATTATTTTACTTTCCCACATACAATACAGCGGTCAAATATTACGACAAGTAACGGTGCGGTCGACGAACTCTTTCGTCTTTTAATAAACAACTGGTTACCGATAACTGGTTTCGGTTTTTGAATTGGCTAATCTGTGGTACTATGAATGTTGGGATTTAAAAAATGGAGACGCAGCATTCCTTTTTGTCTATGGTCTTTTTTTAGGGTTCCGTACCCAAAGGGTAAAACGGGACCCTATTACTAAGACTTCGCTGTCCGTCCGTCCGTCCGTCCGTCCGTCTGTCCGTCTGTCCGTCTGTCTGTCACCAGGCTGTATCTCACGAACCGTGATAGCTAGACAGTTGAAATTTTTACAGATGATGTATTTCTGTTGCCGCTATAACAACAAATACTGAAAACAGAATAAAATAAAGATTTAAATGGGGCTCCCATGCAACAAACGTGTTTTTTGACCAAAGTTAAGCAACGTCGGGAGTGGTCAGTACTTGGATGGGTGACCGTTTTTTATTTTGCTTTTTTTTTGTTTGTTTTTGCATTATGGTACGGAACCCTTCGTGCGCGAGTCCGACTCGCACTTGCCCGGTTTTTTGTGTTTTGTCGTAGATCGGTTAGGCCAAGAAAAGTCTGCAGAGATTTTGATAGCCCACGCAGTGCAAGTGTTATTTATACGTCATAATTTCATAGAAGTTTGAGAGTTTTAAAATAACACTTGCAGTGCGTTGGCTATCAAAATTGCTGCAGACTTTTCTTGGTCATACTTTAGGCGTTTTGAATGCTTTTAATGTACTTTAGTAGGAATAAGTACAAAAGTTTATGATAAAAAACAAAATATATACATAGGTTAAGTATAGTTTGTAACTTGTACTGATATTTAATGAGGTTTTTGATCCTCACCTAATATTAATCAATATAAATATATTGACCAACTGGTCGAACCAAATTGTCAGTAAATAAGAACAAAAAAACTATACTCATCCTTTTCTTTTGGGTGCTAGTACTAGTGTAAGACAAAGCTAGTATGTTTTTTTTTATTTTTCGTTTTCTAAGTTCTATATTGTTTCTTACTTTTTTTTTGAAGTACTAATAATTTAATGAATGTTGGGATTTGAAAAATGGAGACGCAGCTTATTATTATCTCTGTCTATGTTTGAAATGAGACAGTCTTTTGATAAACTATATGTATATGGGACATATTTTTAAGATGGTTTGTGCACCCATATTTTTACACTTGATCGTACAAAAACATTGACAGAAAGTTAGTTATCAGTTACTCCACATGCAATTTGCGTGTTGAACTTAAGATTTAACACGTGTTAAAAAATTTCAAGAATACAAATTATTCGTATCCAAGAAAATTTAAAAAACAGTTCGTTGAACTTTGTCCGAAATGCATTGGTCAGATTTGACGATAGATGTCTAGACGCGTTATGTCGTTTTTTAGAATGTACATTTGTTAGCTTAATTGGGAATTATAATGCGATAAAGATAATAATACGACTGGAGAAAGAGTTTATTCCGGTACTTTTAAATAAGCATGCAATGTAGGAAAAAGTTAATAACGATTATTTTTAATTCAGTTTATAATCCAGTTCGCCGGACGATATCAGCCTGTCACTCCTGTCAGTAGGTACATGATTTATTTCGACGTAATATAAACAATATATCAATATATGGAGGAGACAGATATATAATTACAGTAGAGTAGAGGATTCCTGCTGCGTCTTCTCATTCAAAGTTGTTCGGAACTATCACCTTTTGCGTTTAACTGACAGGCCAATATCGTCCGGTGAACTGGTAATCTATGAGCCCCTTAAAATTGCATTACCCAGTCATAACCATCTGTCAAATCTAACAAGCCTTTGATAATAGTTTGATTCTATCAAAACACAGATTGACAGAGATGTATTGAGTTTTATGAAAGAGAGGATTAATCTCGGATCAGATAAATTAAATGAGCGGTGGAACACAAACTCTCCGTCTTGCATCTAATATAATATCTGTCTACCTTTAAACGAGCAATTTCGGGGATCTCGGAAATGGCTCTAACGATTTCGATAAAATATCGGATTTTCGGGGGCGATAAATCGATCTAGCTTGGTCTTATCTCTGGGAAACGCGCATTTTTGAGTGTTTATGTTTTCCGAGCAATTCTCCCAGTTATTAAAATAGGTACATGAATTATTATGATAGCGCTGTGGCCTAGCGGTAAGAGCGTGCGGTTTTCAATCCGGAGGTCGCGGGTTCAGACCCCGGCTCGTAACAATGAGTTTTTCGGAACTTATGTACGAAATAAGGTACTTGCACCTAATAAGGCCCAGTTTTAAAGCTTGCTCAATTTCAAAATTCATACTTTTATAAGTGTAAATGAGTTTAAATTTCTCGCCCATGTTTGGTTAGTACCATAGACAAAATTGCAAGTTCATATCAAAAATGAAAAAATCAAAAATTAAATTAAAAGTGGGCCTTATTAGGCGCAAGTAGCTTATCATTTGATATTTGCCAGTCGCTTTTCGGTGTAGGAAAACATCGTGAGGAAACCGGACTAATCCTAATAAGGCCTAGTTTCCCGTCTGAGTTAGAAGGTCAGATGGCAGTCGCTTTCGTAAAAACTTGTGCCTACGTCAAATCATGGGATTAGTTGTCAAGCGGACCCCAGGCTCCCATGAGTCGTGGCAAAATACCGGTATAACGCGAGGAAGAAAAATTCCCTTAAAATAAAAAAAATCGGCGCTGCCCACCCTCTGCAATTTTTTTTTCATTTTAATTATAAATTGCGACCTTGTTTTCGAGACTTCGCGACACCGAAGTCTAAAATACATTATGGTATGTATGTAATGTATGGTACAGCCGTAGTCTCATCTCACGGTAAAAAGCAAAAAGCGCGGGAACGCCGCCATCTTGGTCGGATCGCGACCACGTAACGGCGCGCGCAGTTACTGTATGTGGGTGAGACCGTTAGCGACGTCATCCGAGGGATGGGACACACTGCGACGGTTTTTCACTATCGTTTACCATTGTAAGACGGTTGCCAACCCCATTGGGTTGGCAACTGTCAAAGGTTTGCATAGATGGCACCATCATAGCTTGCCCCTTTTTAGGGTTCCGTAGCCAAATGGCAAAAAACGGAACCCTTATAGATTCGTCATGTCTGTCTGTCTGTATGTCTGTCTGTCTGTCTGTCTGTCTGTCTGTCTGTCCGTCCGTATGTCACAGCCACTTTGTTCCGAAACTATAAGCACTATACTGTTGAAACTTGGTAAGTAGATGAATTTCTGTGAACCGCATTAAGATTTTCATACAAAACTAGAAAAAAAACAAAAAATTTATAGGGTTCCCCATACATAGAACTGAAACTCAAAAATTTTTTTTTATCAAACCCGTACGTGTGGGGTATCTATGGATAGGTCTTCAAAAATGATATTGAGGTTTCTAATATCATTTTCTTCTAAACTGAATAGTTTGCGCGAGAGACACTTCCAAAGTGGTAAAATGTGTGTCCCCCCCCCCTGTAACTTCTAAAATAAGAGTATGATAAAACTAAAAAAAATATACGATGTACATTACCATGCAAACTTCCACCGAAAATTGGTTTGAACAAGATTTGGTAAGTAGTTTTTTTTAATACGTCATAAACCGTAAACCGCAATTTTATTATGTTACTTGCTGTTACGGAACCCTTCATCGGGCGAGTCCGACTCGCACTTGGCCGCTTTTTTGATTTGGCTTAAAGGGCATCCAAGGCCCAGGGTATGAAAAAAACTAAAATTTGACACAATTCTAGGGATTGACACATGGTATAATAATATACTCCGCCTGGTACTCTCTTCCCGTCTTTTCTAGGTCACCTGACTGACACAAGCCTACGTCATCATGCGACAGCGCTATATGATAATATGCGATAGCGCTATATATAGCGGCCATGTTATTGTGACGTAGGCTTGTGTCACTCTGGGAAGAGGAGACCATGTTTTATTAGACTATGGGATTGACACTATTGACAGGGCAAGCTATGATGGCGCCATCTGCTAAAAACTTCGACCGGCCAACCCCATTGGCTACTGCCCTATTAGTCAAATCAACTTCTTTTTTAGAACCGTCAAAACGATTTGCTAATACGTGTATAGTGACGTCACGGTCAACTCACCTACCTTGCTTGTATAATTAAATCCGATTTATTAAGTAAGTAAAAAAAGTGGTTAAAAATATTTGCTATATATGTTTTTCTAATAATTATCTGGTGTATTATTTCGTGCACAGTGTAAAATAATTTACTTTAAGTAGAGGAGAGTCAGGAGAGTACTCAATTGTATGCATTTATTTGGTATATGTTTTAACATTATTAGTTACTGTATTATGAGACCGTTAGCGACATGATAGCACAACCTGTAGAATTATCATAAATATCAAACACCAACTTCTTGGCGTAATAGGCACTTGAAAAACGTTACCTCCCTATCGCCCTAATAAGCAAAAGCGATAGCAAAAAGAATAGATAGTATAGAGGGGTCCTGTCATAGTAAACGTTGTAGTCACTGTAAATTTACTGCCATCTATGGACACACGACTATAACTCAAATAAACACGTATAAATTCATCATAAAAATTAATGTATATGGAATTATGGATAAATGATTTTATTATTTTTATATCATTTTGACCCATGTTCATTCACTGATATCTATGTGTTAAAATTGTTAAATATGAAACGGTGTCGTCACGCCATCTAGCCGAGAATAGGCTAAAGGTGTGTGCGCCATCTATCCGAGAACTACTTTTTCTTAATTTCCGAGGCAAGTTTTTTTCTTAGGCTTTATTCATCTTATACGAAGTTACATATGTCTTTGGCGATAGAGAATAGTGTGCAGGCAGATACGAGTAACATTTGGATTTTCGCGGTTGGCCCTCTGCATCAGCGCAGAGTTTTCATCGATAAGTGTCATACGTGCAGTGCGTTAGCGCAGCAAGTACCGTTGCTTACGTCACGACGAAAGGGACCGCGGTAACGGTACAGGGGCCTACCGCGAACCACGTGCGTCGTGTTGCCTCCATGTCACACTTATGTACGAATTTACAAGTGCGATAGAGAGGCAACAGGTCGTGGTTCGCGGTAGGCCCTCATTGTCGCTGCGCGCGCATCATCGCAGCCAGCGTAAGAGATCCCTGAACCTGATGATTCGCCTTTTGACAGCTGTCAAATATGTAATCGTTTGACAGTTAAAAAACACGTTTTCCGTACTTTCCTTTTTTCGAAGAACCTCATATTGTCGTCCCTCGAGAAATTTTTTCTCTTATGTTCAAATAATCACAATTATCACATAATATAATTTAGGATTTTTACTAGAATTCCGTACCCGAAAGTCACGAACGGGACCCTATTACTAAGACTCTAGCCGTCTATCTGTCTTGCTATCACCAGGCTGTATCTCATGAACCGTCATAGCTAAACAGTTGAATTTTTTACAGATAATGTATTGTATTTCTTTTGCCGCTATAACAACAAATACTAAAAACAGAATAAAATAAATATTTAAGTGGGGCTCCCATACAGCAAACGTGATTTTTTTGCAGTTTTTTGCATAATGGTACGGAACCCTTCGTGTGCGAGTCCGACTCGCTCTTGGCCGGCTTTATTTTATATTAGATCATCTAAGTTTACTTTCCTTCCTTCCTTCCTAGATGAAGTGATAATAACCTTCTAGGCGTTTGATTTTGCTTCCCTATCAAAACTGAATTACAACATAATACCGGGTGTGGCCTGTAACACGAGCAAATAATTAAAACATAGATTGTACTCCTCAAACTGCGACACTTTTGTTCAACAACCTTTAAAAATTATGAAGTATTTAGAGTCCCTATTTTTCATACAAAATAAATGCTAACTTCAATGGACGCCATCGCTACGCCATATCATTGTGATTGACGTTGCTTGTCACGCCTTAAACATAACAAAATTCGCAATATATTGCGTCTTAGAATAAACTTTAAAGTGTATTAAAAATCAAACCACAAGTAATTTTTAAAAGTCGCTAAACAAATGTTGGTCAATATGAGGAGTACAGTCTACAGTTAAATTTTTTGCTCGTATTACAGGCCACACCCGGTATAATAATTATTTGAAATAGGTAATGTTAGCAATTGTCACGTATGACGCACGAGACCAGGCATTTCTGCAACATGATATTTGCTTTGTTTACCTTTATGTTTCAGAGGTCATTGACATTTCGAGATTGAAACTTAGCGTCATAGGTTCAAAAGACTACTTTTATTTGCAGATGTCCCTTATGAGTATAGGATAGCATTTTTTTTTATTGATAATGGGAAACAAACAGCGAAAAATAACACATATAGATAATTACTATTAAATATTACATAAGCCAAAACAGTTTCCACTAATTAATTAGCTCATTATGGTTGCTCAGACAAGACTTGTTTATACATTTTTTTGTAATTTAACCCTTTAGCGCCACTTGCTCCATCCCACTGACCCGAGGTTAAGCGGTTAAACCGTTAACCTAGTATCGAATTGTACTGATAACCATGGTAACTCCAGGTTTAACAGGTTAACCGCGGGTCAGTGGAATGGTGCGATTGGCCCTTAGCAACAATATACAGGGTGTTTCTGACCATGGGGCTTTAAATCTAGGGCTCGATTCTACTCGCTAAACTGAGCTACTTTTATTATGGCACCAACTCCGAAATCCCGAAAATTTTTTTTACTTTTTCATACATTTTGGCTGGTCAGATGTCGACGTTTTCTATGGAAAAGCCAAAAAAAATTCCCCGATTTTCGGTTTGGTCCCATAGTAAAAGTAGCTCGGTTTAGCGAGTAAAATCAAGCCCTGGATTTAAAGCCCCATGGTCAGACACATACTGTATTGTACGCCAAATACTGACAGATTGTGACGCACTTTAGGTAACATAAACATGATTTCCATTACTCACTTTCTGACAATAAATAATTTGCATTTGTATTTTTTGACGGAACAGATAAAAAAATACGTGGCTCAAGCAACGATGCCTTTAAAGTTTCAATAATTATGTAAGTCCCTATAAGAAAAAAATACAAAAAGATGATGATCATTTTTCCGTATTCCAAAGGGTAAATACGGGACCCTATTACTAAACCTCCACTGTCCGTCTGTCCGTCTCTCTGTCCGTCTGTCTGTATCTCAGAATGAACCGTGATAGCTAGACAGTTGAAATCTTCACAGATGATGTAGATGATGTATCTCTGTTGCCGCTATGACCACATATACTAAAAAAGTACGGAACCCTCGGTGGGCGAGTCCGACTCGCATTTGTCCGGTTTTTTTTCTTATATTATTGAGCCCTATGAAGTGTCAAGAGTATTCAATCGCAGAACAATTGAATTACTTATTTAATTAAATTTTGTTCCAAATGGGCAGGTTCCAGATATTTTTATGTGGAAAATTTTGCAATTTTGGGAGTTTTCCATCGGTCATTGTGACCGTAAAATATGCGAAACATATTCTAGAATTCATTACATTTATATACAGTCTACCACACGTGTATGAAAAATGATACTTCTATAAAATAAATCTATATACAATTTCTTATGAATAATATAATAAATCGGAAGCTGCTATATTTAGCAGCTTCCGATTTATTATATTATTAAATTGTAACTTGTTAAATTGTACTATTGCACAATTTAACAAGTTTAAGTTCTACATGTAAGTGTATTTAGCATGGATACTTGCGGTATTACGAAGAAATAAACTTACATGTTCTCCTTATGTCTTTTTCCTGTTTCGAAAACTTTTTTTTATATATCCTGCTATCCTAAGGTTGTCTGGAAGAGATGGCTTTCAGCGATAAGACCGCCTATTGCTACATCTTTGAATTACAATGTAGCAATAGGCATAGGTATAGGTAATAAGTAAATAAAGACTATTTACCTACTTACTTATCAACCTGCGCTTATTATCAATACCCTAAAAAGTTTTTCTCTAAATTTTTACTGTATTTGTTTGTATTTTTTTTTACTTGTATCCATGTTATTTTAAATTGTGTGTTTAAGAAATTCAAAAAGCATATAACCGAGTTGTGATTTGGCATGTAAAATCTGATAAGCTATCTTATATGATAACATTTAGGAAACCCAAATATAAATGACATGTCATGTAATTAGTTACATAATTAAGAGAATCGAAAGAATCATAATGTCATAATGAATGAGGTAATCAAAATAGGGTAGTCTCCTATAGATAACTAAAATGGTTACATAGTGATCATGAAATCAAACTTACGAAAATGCACTGAAAAATATCTACAAGATCCTCCTTCTTCCTGGCGTTATCCCGGCATTTTGCCACGGCTCATGGGAGCCTGGGGTCCGCTTGACAACGAATCCCATGATTTGACGTAGGCACTAGTTTTTACGAAAGCGACTGCCATCTGACCTTCCAACCCAGAGGGGAAACTAGGCCTTATTGGGATTAGTCCGGTTTTCTCACGATGTTTTCCTTCACCGAAAAGCGACTGGCAAATATCAAATGATATTTCGTATATAAGTTCCGAAAAACTCATTGTTACGAGCCGGGGTCTGAACTGAACCCGCGACCTCCGGATTGAAAGTCGCACGCTCTTACCGCTAGGCCACCAGCGCTTCTAAAAAAATCTACAAGATCCTGTCAAAATATTTTTAGTTTTTGTGACACACATTTTATTTGCTGAGTGTACTTCCTGTTATTTGCATGTCTTTCAAGAACTTCTTGGACCTTTCTAATGAGCCTAAACACGATGTGTTTGTATTTTACAAGCTTTTATTTAGTTTCACCTGACCGTTGTCTGTCTGTAATCAAATCTTGCAAGTTTGATCCACTTCCCGGTTTCCGATTGAGCTGAAATTTTGCAGATTTTTTTTTTAAATTTATGGATGGATGAATAAATCGGATGACAATGCAATATTATGGTACCATCGAGCTGATCTGATGATGGAGACAGGAGGTGGCCATAAGAAGTCTGTGATGAAACAACGCAACCTAATTATGTTAGGGGGTTTTAGAACTATCTCGCTGAGTATTAGTTGTCTGTCGTAAGAAAAGTACAATCAGCGATAAAAGCTTGTACCAAAAATATTTTTTTTGCCAAAAACTTGTTGCCATCGTGGAATTCCTTTGGCTATCTTCCGACTGCATCATCAGATCAGCTGCATTTTAGAGGTAGTCTGCATCGATTTTTATAGCACTCGCAGAGCAAGTGCTACTTATTTAAAATGTCAAATTTCTACGAAATTGTGACGTATTAAATAACACTTGCACTGCGTATGCTATCAAAACCTTTGCAGATTTATCTTGGTTTAAAAACTCATTAAAAGAAGCTGGATTAATTTTGACATCACAGAAAGCGTTCATACTATCTCATGGTAACAATTTTGACGTTTCATACTGCTTATTTGACTGACCCTATTAACACTTTCGGTGCCGGGCGCCCCGTTTCCAGCACAAAATGAATACACATACGTGTTCTTGGCAGTGAATGTGTTAAAATAAAGCGTAGTGACCCGAATCTGGAGCGACCTTGACTCCCATATGTGTCCCAAACCATAAATATCTAATAAGATTTCAGCATTTTTTATAACAAATGTGGCATACAGTCGTACGGGACACGCCTTACTGGAAGTGGTAATCTTAGCCTATGGACACCTGCAATTTGAGATGTCCCACGAGCTTAATGCAAATTTATTCTGTTTGCTTAACTGGTAGAGAATGCCTTCTGGCATTAAGTTCGCCTTTTGTACAATGTTTACTGTGAAATAAAGTTTAAATAACTAAATCAATTTATTAGGGATGTACCGACTAGTCGCCGACTAGTCGGGAAAGCCGACTATCCGGCCACATTTGTAGTCGGCGATTAGTCGGCGACTAGTCGGCAAAAACGGCCGATTAGTCGGCACTTTATTAGTGAAAGAAAAATTTTAATAAATTTGACCACTCGATTTGGTGTATGTCGTTAAATGATATCTCCACTACTAGGCGTTTAAATTCTACTAATAGAATTGAAATCGAGTGGCCAAGACCACTAGATTCCAAATGTCGATCGCTCGTATTTCAAAAATTGCATTTTCGAGTGACGAAATCGAGCGATCGAAATTCAAAAATCGGCCCCCAGGTCGATCTCAACTGATTCTCGTGTAATTTCATGGCCAAGTTCGATAGTTAAATGATTTTATTATTATTCAGTTTTTTTTTTAATGGTGGAGTGGAGACATGGGGAACTGTTCATGTTATTGCAAAATTTAGAGAGTTAGGGCACGTTGTTCGTAAAGACGCTGACCACTGGGGATAGGTTCTTAACTGGCGACTACGTACGGGAAATAGAGCCTTGGAAATACCTCCTACAACCTGTATTGACAGTCTGCTCAGGATCGCAAATAAAAGAAAGACAGAAATTGAACGAGGATTCTTGTAATAGGTCTTTGAACCTGTAGAGCGAATATGATGAATAGCGCAACCAAAGGAGCAAAACTATTGTTTTTCACCTGAACTATATCACCATATAGACTTGTTTAAATCATATAAAACTGTAAATAAGTATGTACCTACTATTGTGTGCCCTTACAGGGTGTCATGAACTGGCCTTTTAATTTGTAACACCTAATTATGTACATGACAATGCAATATTGAATAAATTACTAAATGACTAAACTTATACGAAACTAATAATGATCTGGCCGACTAGCCGACTAGTCGGCCGACTAATCGGCCGTTCAGCGCCGATTAGTCGGCTAGTCGGCTAGTCGGCCAAATCAATAGTCGGTACATCACTACAATTTATACAAGGCAATTACGTACTCACACGAGCTTATTAAGCTAACTTAATCAAGTTAAGCTTTTAAGTATCTTATCTTAAATATCAATTAACATTTTGGTTAACGAGATTTCTTGTCTTAATTCCAATTGCGTTAATATTAATATTATATGGATGAAAAAGCTAAAATATTAATTTAATTTAAAGACTTTCATGCTTCATGTAAGCTTAATGTATAATTATCCCAATGGTTAACAGGAACGGAATACCTCAAGGCGTTAAGTCCGCCATTTGTACTCTTTTTGTGTAAAAGCGCAATAAAGTTTAAATACATTAATAAATTATCACGTTTTTCATTTATAGAGCAAGGTCATTGACCTTACTCTACCTAAGTTTAAATCAATAACAAACTTCATCACTACATTAACGTGCATACTATTAATTATATTTATAATTACATGCATTATTATATAAAATACTTAACAAGATATCAGTCATATTCATATTGATTTCATATTAGAAAATTTTTTGTCGCAACTTGACATTATGATTCGTTTATTCGTGTTAAATAACGCTAAATTTACCAGTATATTTAATTTATGACAGTTAAATTAATATTAATTCTTATAATAAACTAGTCGGAAAACTTTAAAATAAGTTCCCATTAAATATTGAATCAAACTTTGCACCTATTATAAGTTAATAAACTCAAAAAATATCAAAATAATTTTCCTCTAATCGAACGAGACTACGTGAAATATATCAAAACATATATTATACGACATTAAATCAATATAAAAATAGACGAAAAACTTTATATCCAGTTTCCTTTAAAAAAACTTAGTATGAAACTTTCCAAACTTAAAAAAAATCGATAAAACTCACCTCTAATCGTGCTCGGCATTTTGTATCCTGTCACAACACTATAACCAATTTAAAAAAAGTTACAAACACAATCCGTTCACAAATTATCCGAACTCCGCCATGACACCATAGAGTAGACACAACACTTTTCGCGCCAACACAGACGTGCAGCAGTAGTGATGTAGCCAACGGTAGTGTTTTTTCGCCGGTAAGCGCGCGGATAACTGTATTTTTTTCGTGTTGGTAACGGTGCGGCCGGTTATTGATGAAGGCGTGAGGTCCCGGGTTTGAGGCCGAAGTGGGACATAGGAGACCTTCAGATGTTACTAACCACATCCAAGTAGTGGGGTTAAGTGTTGTTCTGTACGACCGGTTGGATAGATGGCGCTATCTTAAATTTCGACAGAACGAAAAATTATATGATTACTAGCTTTTATTTAGCCGTCCCTGTCCTGTTGTCTGTCAGACTGTAATCAAATCTTGCAAGTTAAATTTGATCCACTACACGGTTTACAAGGAAGCTGAAAATTTCCATACATAATATTAGTCGGGTGACAATGCAATATATAAATAAGAAAGGTACCTACCGAATAGAAATGCTCGAAAAGCTGATCGTTCTCACCTTAAAGTGCAAGATCATCAAAATTTCAACGCCAATCTGCATGCGTCATATCTAATGATAGAGACAGGAAGTGGCCACAGGGACTCTGTTATAAAACAACGCAGCCTAATTTTATTGTGTTTGGGGTTGTTAGTTTTGTCTCGACCAGTATTAGTGGCCTGTGAAAAAAAAAAGTAAAGCTTGAAGTAATAAAAATATTTTTTTTGACAAAAAATTTTTTTTTTTTTGAGTTAGCTGTAGCCGAATTTTGGTTTGACATTGTTAACTTTTCAGGGAATGGAATAGCATTACCATATTCTGGTTCCCACGATTTTCAGAACTAGAGTAGCATTTCGCCGAGTGACAAGCAAAAGTCACTAACTAACACCGTTGAAATTATTGGACAATAAACCGTGCTACAAGTGTAATAAAGTGCATTGTTACTTTGATTTTTTGATAGTACTTAGTGACTTTTGTTTGTGACCCGACGATTTGTAAGGGTAATTGAATCGCCTAACTTCAAACTCGAGTAAGTCCAGCTGTCAGATTACGCGATTTTGGTATTAAGAAAAGGTGATAGGGTAGATATTTACTGAGAGGGTGAAATGGGCCCAAGGAGCAGCGAACTGATATACATGGAAGTATTCTGTCAGCTCAGTTATGACCCAACGTAAACTATTCGATTGTAGGCGGTTCTTACAAACTGTTCGATTCGCAACTTCAGTTCGACCGAGATGACAGTCAGTGACGAATGACTAAATTGATTTATAAAAACAACGTTTTTTTGTAATTAAAAATGTCTTCATGTGTCGTGAAGTGGTGCAGAAGTTATTTTAGTTCATACCAAGGATAGTGGAATCACTTTTCACTTGTAGTAAACAGATAACTTCAGTAAAATTTGGAATAAACATTACGATTTGTTTTCAATACTACCGTGCTAAGCTAAAACGTAACAACTGCATACGACTTTCATAACAACATACGACTTTTTAAATTGCGAGAATAATAGGGATGGTGTTATGCCAAATGAAGTAGACTATTTTATTAACTTGTGCTTGGTTTAGGTATTTTCTATATAATTATAAATGTAGTAATGAATTCTTTCTTACAGATTTGTATTTTCCTTTTTTATTTCATGAGATGGAGCTGTAAAAAAAACTACCTACTTATTCCAAATTAATAATCAAATTTGATATTATCAGTTAAAGTAATGTTTACTTTCCATTCAGATTCCCACAAGATGCTATTCGCAGAGAACTATGGAAAAAAGCTGTCCAATTAGAGAGACATGAAATTAAGTGGATGCCTGGAAAGATATCTAGAATATGTTATATTCATGAGATATAACTCGTGAGATAATCATACCCGGTCTCCTATATGTAGATACACTTCCACTGAATTAATTTAACAAATACACACATTATCTGAAAATGTTGATCATTCGAATCCACCCTCTACCGTCACATATATGTAGGTTCTCTCTCAAGCCATTTCCGTCAGTAGAAAAGAGCGGCAAATTTAGAAAATGTAAGCGCGCGAACGGGTGTGGATCCCAAACAAAATTTTAATTTTGCACCTTTTTCTACTGACAAACTTGCTTGACCGGCTATATACATATAAAATATTTCCATTGGAACTGAAAGTGGGGATTTATTGTGACTCCGCCTATTCAAATATTTTTGACCCGATTCGTGTACCCGTGTAAATTTTGCAGACTGTATAGCCAGTTCGATTTCTAAGATCAAGTTCGCCATACATTTACTATGGCGTACTTGATCTTAGAAAAACGGACAGACTATACCTGAACGTGAATTCGCACTGCCATACAGATTGATAATAAAATATACAAAATACTTATTATAGCGGAATACATTTATACAACAATTATATATTTACTTATGTTGAGTTAGTCTGTCATTTCATAACAACAGTATAACTAGTTATCTTTTAATCTGCATTAAATTATTATACGTGAATTATTTGACTGGTTCTTCAATGTATGGCATAAACCTGTCCCTGTCCAAGTCATATTCTAATCAAATATGAACCGCGAACTCTCAGCGGCCAGTACGTACAGCAAGAAGGTTATTAGCGGATTAATGTCGCTGATTGGTAGTTATTGACATTATATGCATTTCATCTACCCTTAGCTAAGTACCATTAGTGTAATAAAGATGACTATTATTTCGTTTACCAGCTTTGATTACAGGCTCTGTAAACGCGTCGTCTTATTTGAATGTAGGCGTAATTGTGTATGTGTGCTAATTTGGCCCGAGAATTTGAACGGTAATGTTCCTAAAGGCGGTATCCATAGTTATATATGATCGCAGCCAAGGAGCCGATTTTTGAATTTAGATCGCTCGATTTCGTCACTCGAAAATCGGTGGAAAACGGCGAGATGCTAATTTTTAGAAATACGAGCGATCGAAATTTGGAATCTAGTGGTATTGGCCACTCGATTTCAATTCTATTAGTAGAATTTAAACGCCTAGTAGTGGAGATATCATTTAACGAAATACACGAAATCGAGTGGTCGAATTTCAAAAATCGGCCCCCAAGTTTTAGTTAAGCGACACAATTGGCTTCCGAGCGAATTCGGTTATTGCAACATGCTAAACTCCACTCGATAAGTTTTTCCCTTTATTGCGGTGTTTAGGGTTCCGTACCCAAAGGGTAAAAACGGGACCCTATTACTAAGACTCCACTGTCCGTCTGTCTCTCTGTCTGTCTGTCTGTCATGAATCGTGATAGCTAGGCAGTTGAATTTTTCACAGATGATGTATTTCTGTTGCCGCTACGCTATAACAACAAATACTAAAAAGTACGGAACCCTCGGTGGGCGAGTCTGACTTGTACTTGTCCGGTTATTTTCGAAACTAATCCTTAAAATGAACAAGAAAAGGAAATTGGATATATAATTATATACGCAATAATTTGGTTAAGAGTGGGGGATGGGGGGGGGATACCCAGGCATGCATACTTTTCTTTCCACAGGCAACTAATACTCATCGAGACACATCTGAGAACCCCAAACACAATTAGGTTGCATTGTTTTATCACAGAGTTCCTATGGCCACCTCCTGTCTCCATCATTAGATATGACGCATGCAGATTGGCGTTGAAATTTTGATGATCTTGCACTTTCAGATGAGAACGATCAGCTTTTCGAGCATTTCTATTCGGTAGGTACCTTTCTTAGAAACGGCTATAGCGATTAAGATAAAATGTGTAATTAAATAAGTATAGAAGTATAGGTAGGTGTATAGGCCGTAGATGGCAAATAGATGCCGAAATCGCGAAATATAATCCAACAAGAAATTGTAGCAAATGATTGAAGGCGCCACTTCCTACTTAACAGCAAAAAAGAATAGATATATAGTATCTGATACAAAGACATGTAACTTCGTATAAGATGAATAAAGTCTACAGGAAAAAACGTGCCTCGGAAATCAAGAAAAAGTCATTCTCGAGTAGATGGCGCCATATACCTTTGGCCTATTCTCGGCTAGATGGCGTGACGACACCGTTTCATATTTAACAATTTTAACACATAGATATCAGTGAATGAACACGGATCAAAATGATATAAATACATATAATAAAATCATTTATCCATATAATTTTTATTTTGATAATTTTATACGTTTTCATTTTGAGTTTTAGTCGTGTGTCGATAGATGGCAGTAAATTTATTGTGACTACAAAATGTACTATGACAGGACCCCTCTATACTATCTATTCTTTTTGGTAATAGTCACATTTTTTATGTAAAATGCTTAAACATGGCAACAATTTTTTAATTCAATTTTATTTAATTTCTACTATATCACGTCGCACTATAAATTTGGCTGTTTCATACATAAATCCGGCTGATGTGAAGCCGCCGATTTCTATGGGCTAGCCAAACACGGCCCGCCTGATGGTAAGCAGTCACCGTAGCCTATGGACGCCTATGATACAAGCTCTTTAACAACAAGGAAAATGATGTATTTCTGTTGCTAAAAAGTACAGATCCATCGGTGGGAGAGTACGATTCGCACGTCTTGTCCGTTTTTAGGGTTCCGTACCCAAAGGGTAAAACGGGACCCTATTACTAAGACTTCGCTGTCCGTCCGTCCGTCTGTCACCAGGCTGTATCTCACGAACCGTGATAGCTAGACAGTTGAAATTTTCACAGATGATGTACAATTTCTGTTGCCGCTATAACAACAAATACTAAAAACAGAATAAAATAAAGATTTAAATGGGGCTCCCATACAACAAACGTGATTTATGACCAAAGTTAAGCAACGTCGGGAGTGGTCAGTACTTGGATGGGTGACCGTTTTTTTTTTGCTTTTTTTTGTTGTTTTTTTTGCATTATGGTACGGAACCCTTCGTGCGCGAGTCCGACTCGCACTTGCCCGGTTTTTTGTTTAAAAACCAAATCTCACCCAAGAACAGTCAAAAGCATAAAATTAAACGGATACAAGCGAATTCAAGGAAATTCCGACAAAAAAAAAGAAAATGGCGTCTTTTGAAGAACCCCCGAAATTAAACGTCATACATTTTATACAACGTCCATAATTTTTGTGAATCGAAATTATGGTATTGTAAAGGCGCGTTCACATAATTGTATTCCATTATATTAAATACTGATAGAAAATAAAATCATGAAAAATGCTTGCTGGGTTTTAAAATGTACCTAATATGTTGGTATAGTTTGCTTGCTAGTTTTAATTGTGGGAGATTGTATCTGTTTTTTGTTCACGAAGTAATTTGGTATAAGTAGGTATGTCTACCACACCATTAAAACAAGTAATAAAAAATCAATATATTTACTTAAGACGAAGTACAGTAGAAGTAGGTACAATAATTGTCCCTTTTTTCTGACATCATTCTCAAAACTAGCCAATAAATATGAAACATACCTTTATTACCACTATGCAAAGACTCAGTAATAGTTAAAAAAAGAATCAACCATTTGCAGCACGCGACAGTGTGACCCGGCCTTAACAAGCGTGTAAACAGGCCCTTATGAATCACATTGGCATCCCAAGTAAACAAAACCACGGAGGTCGTTCAACCCAACGGTAACTGCAACCTGCTTCGACGGGTACTGTGACGTCACGTGGCGGTACTTGTTCAGCGCCATCTTACGGTCGGTAGTGGAACTAAATTGATGAAAGCTGACTTGTTGTTTTGGTACTAGTATAGGTATATCTGTGAAACTATATTTTTCAATTACAAAAAAATATATAAAAACACAGTAATTAGTCGAATTTAAGCTGCCGTCAGCCATACCATTAAGTTAATATGTGACGTCCCACGGTCAAAGGTACCTTATGGCGGGTATGGAGTTATGCATACCCCAGTAATCTACAATAAATAAGCTATCGATAACACAAAAGATCAACCTCCTAAGTTGCGTAGTTACAGAGATATGATTTTTTGAAAATAATGTTGTGAAATGAGCAACTTTACGATAGAGAAGTTTTAAGTTTAGCCGCCTAAAAAACTATGTTCCTGAAGTAAGTTACATAGTTGACTACAAATAATAATACCTTATATATCTGAGATTAAAAAAATGTTGCGACTTGTTCTGTAATGCAAATAGAAACCTTTGATATCGACTGATTTATGTGTATACTAACCAGTCTCTTGAAAATAAAGTTTTATTTCATTTTCACGATTGATTGCAATGAGCTCTCAAGATTTAAATTTTATCTATTAGAAAACGACACTGAGAGACAGTTTAAGCAAAAAACAATACCGATTTAGAGGTGAAAATGTATTTTCTGACTTTTTCATATAAAATCAGAAAATTGAATATTTTTACTTTTAATGTAACACACAATCAATTTTTCTGAGCACATATGAAAGAAATTCTGTCATTCAAATGAAATAAATCCTAAAACCCCAACTAAATACTATATTTAACCCCTTATGCCACTTTAAACTTACATAACAATAACAGTATTCGCCCCATACATTTACGAAAAGGTACCTTATGGAAATAAATCTAATAATACAGCACTACAAAACATCAATCACATTGAAGCTTTTATCTTTTATGAATAGAAAATATTAATTTACATTAAACTGCCATAAATTTAATTGGTTCTTCGTCATAATAATCTTAAAAAAGACCAATAATTTGTATGTAATGAAAAGGTACCTTGTGGTTAAGTTACATGATGAGGCATGATGATGATGGAACAGTTAGGATAAACTAATAATATTTTGGGGTAA
Organism: Cydia fagiglandana; assembly: GCF_963556715.1. Classification (NCBI taxonomy): domain Eukaryota; kingdom Metazoa; phylum Arthropoda; class Insecta; order Lepidoptera; family Tortricidae; genus Cydia; species Cydia fagiglandana. Next base: position 3,412,029 of record NC_085956.1, read on the forward strand.
AGATGTTATAAATCGTCTATTTCTTATCAATAATATATTTTGGTTGCCATTGAAGACAAGCGGCATTGAGGTTCAATGACCTTAGATATTCCATAGGGTAATGCGTCGGGTACTGGCATTTTTCAGCAAACCAATGGCTGATTTATTGCATGTGACCAAACCAAATGAAGATTATTCTAGTTAAGAAAGACTTGACGAGAGTAACTTTAGTATAATAGCAGGCTACTTGGATTTATAATGTCGGTCGATGTACGGTTATAATATTTGCTAGGCGCCCCAACCAGAACTGAAATTATCAAATTAGTTTTGCAGAATGCTAATACAGTTCTCTACCAAACTTCTTTTCCCGTATTGACTAGTTTTTTTGGAAATTTTCAACCTTTTTTCCATAAGGTACCTTTTTACTAAACTCTGAGACGACGTTACTAGGCTTATAACTAACTTATAACAAAAATAATAAAAACAGGTAAACAAACGTTACGCATTAAGGTTTGAGATCACACAATAAAAAAAAATTGAGCATTTTTTCACCTCTACAAAACATTTCATAACTCCGAAACTAGAAACCCTCATAAGGTACCTTTTCCCGTGGAACGTCACATATTATGATGATAATGACAATGGAAGCCATCTAGCGGGGAGTAGTAAAACTAAAGTTTAGCGCAATAATTTAGCAGATGTCTGGTTAATACCGGTTAGTATAGATTTTATATTTTTATTATAGTTTCCTTGTAGTTGAATCTAGTTTTTAAAAGTAAGTTTGAATAACAAAAATTTGCAAATGATCTTTGGTATATAATCTTTTTTTAGCAAACAAAGATTATAAGATTGTAAGTGACATCTATCATGAAATAGTGGAACTGTATGTAACCGACATCTATTCATCAAATTACAAACTACTTACCAGCGTTGTAAGCTAGCCCAGGTACGCTCGTATGGGGCAAAATATTGCTACGCGGGGCTACTAGATGTCGCTACACGTAGTAAACAAACCGTGAAATGTGATTGTGAATTCGCCATCATCCATCCATTCCATTCATTCATTGTGATTGTGAGTCGGCGGTGTCTTGTTGTGATGAAACTAACATCAAAACGTTTTCTCTGACTCAATTACACGGTTATTGTGAACAGAAAAACGATTATTTTGTGTATTAGTGAACTATTTACCTGAAAATAGACAGTTGTGGCAGTTCTCTGCATGTTTTGAGCCGATTATCTTGGATTTTAATAACGGTAAGTCTTTATGTTCCGCCGTCGGTGTTGCATTGCATTGCCCAGCAATTTGCAATTGTACTTAATAATCGTGAATTTAAACGCGTATTAGGTACATTTATCGCTGGGTTAGTAATGAATAATACTAGTATAACTGCGTAAAATACATGTAGGCGTATATTTTTGCTTAAAATTGTCAAAACTAACCTACAATTTTTGACCATCAAATAGGTATTGACCTCTATGGATTGTTTTTCCATTATTTTATACGTTTGTTTACGATGTTATTAACATTTCAAGATTATGAGCAGTTGTGTAGTGTAAATATTCAAGAAGGCCGCATTTAAATGTACCTAAACAAGAATTTACGTATAGATCGTATAGAAGTATGGATGGTGGGCAAGCTATACTAACTTCTATACCTGTAAGTAATGGTAGGTACTTTAATTAACGATGAAAGAGTAGTATTTCCGTACAAATCGAATTACAGCAATTAATCTGTCTCTTTCCACTTATTTATGTCCTGTGTCGGTTGTAAATTAATACGGTTGTGCAAATATTGATCTAAATACATAGGTAGCCTATGACTGTGTCATTTCATTCGGCGACTATTTCAAGGTTTTATACTGAATTGAGGTAAAAATATTGAAAATGTAAGTATCAGGTACCTATTGAACTTAGCTCTAGCCTTTCCTATAGGTAACTGTACCTAGGCGTTGTTAAAGCCATTAAGTATTGTGACCGAATATTTAGTCATGTGAACTGACTGACGTGATGTGACGTGAAATGAAATGACCTTACCTACCTACCTGTAGCAGGCGTGGCTCACTCCGCGATTTCGTCGCTTTGCTACAGGTAGCTAAAAGTACATCCGTTCGTTCGGCCCCAATTTTGGGGTTTGCCATAAGCCGCGCGTGCCGCTGTCGCCACCTAGCGGCCATATCTGTGCTGATCGTGACAGACGCGTTTTGTTAGAGAGTGAGTCTACTATACCTAGTACTATTATTTATTCTGTGCCTGTAGGTAGGTATAATTCGGCTCGCCATCGGTCCACCGGAAATAGTCCAAATATAGGTTACTGCTCGTCTAATTTTGCCGATAATTAGGTAACTAACAGTTAGGTAACATACTTATCCTTATAATATAGGTATATATTAGTATTGAATGTAAATATAGTTTCTGGGCGTCACTACCAGTTAGGTTACATACATAATATATCTTTATAATATACTTAACTAGCGACCCGCCCCGGCTTCGCACGGGTTAACAAATTACACCTAAACCTTGAATCTATTGATAGGTGAAAACCGCATGAAAATCCGTTCAGTAGTTTTAGAGTTTATAGCGAACATACAAACCAACAGACGCGGCGGGGGACATTGTTTTATAAGGTTAGTGATAATAATTATGGTTTTAATAAAAATTTTTTGCAAGTTTTTGACCCATATGTAATAAAAAAACAAGAAAACGCCAGAGGCCTTCCCCTTGTTTGACATTTATTACGTTGTTTAAGAATCTAAAAAAAAACCGGCCAAGGGGCTAAGTGGGGCTCCCATACAACAAACGTGTTTTTTGTCGTTTTTTTTGCGTAGGTAATGGTACGGAAACCTTCGTGCGCGAGTCCAACTCGCACTTAGCCGGTTTTCAAATTTCGTCCTACAAATGTAGAAAATACAAAAGCTACTTGCTCTAAAGGCCTGCCTATGCTCGGACCGGGTCTACGTATAGCTATATAGCTAAGGGCTTGTGCACAAATCACGCGAGGTCCGATGGGGGGAGGGAGGATCACGAAAAAATCACGATAGATCACTTTGGGGGAGGGGGGTATAAAGGAAACCTCACGTGTATTTTTCTACAATGAACGAAACTAAGAAAAAAACCTACCACATAAGTAGATACTTTTTCTCGGTTTCTTTAAACATATCTTCACTCTGCACTTCAAAATAGCGAGTCTATTTAACGAAAATATAAAAATAAACTCGATTTTCTGTATACAAGACTATTTATCTTAAAATTAGGACGTATGAAAAGATTTCAAACGTGAGGTTGTGTGGGGTGAGGGGGGTAGCCAAAAACTTCACCAAACATCACCAAGCCCCTCCCCCTTGGTGATGTTTGGTGAAGTTTGGGCTGTTTGGGTCAAAAAGTAGCCGAAAACAGCTCGCGTGATTTGTGCACAACACCTAATATAGCTATATTGTAAGTTTGTCCGTTTAGGTGTAGCTAGAGTATCACGTACCATCTTCTATATAGTCATATGCCTTATGGGAATATAGTTCAGAGCCGGAAACCGCTACCAACTTTTAGTATGTTGTTGGGCATGGCATCGGGTCTCCAAAACTGCCGGGAGACGGCGGCGCCGGCCATCTACTTCAGCGGAATGACGTCATCAAAATGACTCCCGCTTCGTTGCGAATATTGCATACTGCACCCAAACTATGCATAGCACATACACGTGTGGGGTATTAAATGAAAGCCAATTAAATAAACTTTATTTTATTTATACAAAGTGTACCAAAATATGCAACAGTTTAAGAGAAATTTACAAATAAATAAAAATTACGTAAAAAAATATTCGATTATTTGGGTTTTACAACCAAACCAAAAGTCGGACGATAAAGCAATGTACTACAACATTAAAGATGACGTCTCAAGCCATACACTGATATCAATAAAATCAAAATTGAACCAAATATGTGGAAATTATGCATCAAAATGTAGATATTTGCCCATACAAATGCATAAAAGTTAAAAAAATCCAAATTGGTCATTTTCAGGATAATCCGCATAAGCTTCTAGTATGTTATTAGCAATATGACCTGGATTCTAAAACTGCCGGGAGACCATCTCTGTTGTTCCTCAGTTACAAATAATGACGTCATATAAATAATCACTGCCGAATTTCGCAAAATGTAAATTATAGCTATACCACGAGTCTCACATACACATGTGTTACATGTAATGAAAGGTTATTAAATGTATTATGATTCATCTAAACATTGTTTGTAAAAAAATGTACGGTTTCAGAGCTAGAAACAACGAAATAACACTTCTTATGGAAAAAGTAGATATGTATCAATTTTATAGCTAAACTAAAATCGTCATAAAAAATTTGCGTATAATATTTGAAAAACCAGTTATTCAACTATATATCACAATTTAAATTTTACATTTCCGACAAAAACTGTGGAAGTTCTGGAAAAAAAACTAAAGCGCCCCAACAATTCTACCTTAATGCGCTCATATTATGCAAAGAATAGTTCTAATTATCGAGTATTAAATGGATGAACATTACATAAAATACATGGAAACGACATTTTCGAATGGAACCATAATTTAAAAAAAAAAATTACTAGATAAGTAAGCAAAATACTGTTTCTTTAAGTACCTAATCTCCTCCTTTCAAAGTCGGTTAATATGTGGCTTTTGTGACCTGGGCTACAAAGACAAATAAATTGACACCTCATTTATCAAAATCAGTTCAGTTGTTTCATGTAAAAGATACATAATTACATACGTAGATAGCAGTTCCTGCTGTAATCGCGGTAAATATTAATATCAAATAGACTCTTATTGTCATGGCCTAACGCTACATTATTAGAGAAATGTAAAGTTACATGCCAGTAAGTAGGTACATGCCTAATACAAAATGCCTTATCTCGGTAAATGCCATATCAGTTCACTTAATGCGATACATAATTATATATTTAAGCCTCGATTAGCCTTATACATACATACATCACTGGCTCAGTGACCCAAAGAGGATCTTGACCTCTGACACAAAAGAGCGTCACTCTGCCCTATTCTGCGCCACTTCGCGCCAGTTGGGTATTCTTATAAAAGTGGAATCTTGAGTGGTGCAAGGGTTTCAAGGCTGAGCTGAGAAGGCTGGCAGAATTTTCCCTCTGATCCTCTGAAATACAGAGGTCACCCTCTGGTCTGCTAACATCTACGGCCTGAGGGTTTCAACGTTAGATGCCAAGCCACGCCAGATAGGCCATAATAGTAAAGGTCTAATTATTGAATTTTAATTTTTTGTCCGACTACGGCAGAATTTGCTATCTATGCGTGCATGTGTAGGTACCGTTTGCATGAAAGTACTGAACTGATTTTGATAAATTAGGTGTCAATTTATTTGTCTTTGTAGCCCAGGTCACAAAAGCCACATTTTAACCGACTTTGAAAGGAGGAGTTTAGGTACTTAAAGAAACAGTATTTTGCTTACTTATCTAGTAAATTATTATTTTTTTAATTATGGTTCCATTCGAAAATGTCGTTTTCATGTATTTTATGTAATGTTCATCCATTTAATACTCGATAATTAGAACTATTCTTTGCATAATATGAGCGCATTAAGGTAGAATTGTTGGGGCGCTTTAGTTTTTTTTCCAGAACTTCCACAGTTTTTGTCGGAAATGTAAAATTTAAATTGTGATATATAGTTGAATAACTGGTTTTTCAAATATTATACGCAAATTTTTTATGACGATTTTAGTTTAGCTATAAAATTGATACATATCTACTTTTTCCATAAAAAGTGTTATTTCGTTGTTTCTAGCTCTGAAACCGTACATTTTTTTACAAACAATGTTTAGATGAATCATAATACATTTAATAACCTTTCATTACATGTAACACATGTGTATGTGAGACTCGTGGTATAGCTATAATTTACATTTTGCGAAATTCGGCAGTGATTATTTATATGACGTCATTATTTGTAACTGAGGAACAACAGAGATGGTCTCCCGGCAGTTTTAGAATCCAGGTCATATTGCTAATAACATACTAGAAGCTTATGCGGATTATCCTGAAAATGACCAATTTGGATTTTTTTAACTTTTATGCATTTGTATGGGCAAATATCTACATTTTGATGCATAATTTCCACATATTTGGTCCAATTTTGATTTTATTGATATCAGTGTATGGCTTGAGACGTCATCTTTAATGTTGTAGTACATTGCTTTATCGTCCGACTTTTGGTTTGATTGTAAAACCCAAATAATCGAATATTTTTTTACGTATTTTTTATTTATTTGTAAATTTCTCTTAAACTGTTGCATATTTTGGTACACTTTGTATAAATAAAATAAAGTTTATTTAATTGGCTTTCATTTAATACCCCACACGTGTATGTGCTATGCATAGTTTGGGTGCAGTATGCAATATTCGCAACGAAGCGGGAGTCATTTTGATGACGTCATTCCGCTGAAGTAGATGGCCGGCGCCGCCGTCTCCCGGCAGTTTTGGAGACCCGATGCCATGCCCAACAACATACTAAAAGTTGGTAGCGGTTTCCGGCTCTGAACTATCTCTGCGACCGTTTCCCATAAGGCATGGCACTAATACTATATTACCACATGTTTAATAAAAATAATCATAAATCGGCCCAATAATGACAATAAGTACCAAAAAGGTGACCGTCATTTTAGAGTCCGTCCGTCTAAGCTAACTATGCACTTATTTGAATAGAACAGTCACCTGCAATAATATGTTACACAACGAAGGCCGCAAAAATATCTGACACGATCTTATTTGTAGAGCCATAAGAGCGTGTCACATATTTTTGCGGCCTTCGAAGAGCACTTGTCATATTATTGTAGGTGACTGAACAAAGTGAGGACTGTCATTATAAACGTCATAGTAACACAGAATAAGGCCTGATTCGAAACAAATTTGACAAATTCAGAGTGATTTTTCTTGGATATTTTCTAGCTTACTTTATATATACACTACGACATTATAATTATCAGAATCACAAAATTATTATACCAAAAAATTTTTTTTTTATCAATTCTAAGGTGATCAAAAAAATCAAATAAACGCCGCCGTCTTTTTAATTAGGCGCCAAATTGCTGTCAAAAACTTGATAAGTATGGAAGAAACTTGCACATAACTAATTTCCAACATAACCTGTTACCTAATATTATACCAATACTGAAAGGTAATTTCATTGCAATATCCATGAAACAATGAGGATCTAGACATATCTTCAAATATCTGGCGTATCAGGAATTTCGTCGATGTGGTGTCAGTTACCGGGCATTGGTTACTTTTCGACAGAGAAATCGACACCAACATCACTAAAAGAAACGGTTCGCAGCTTTAGTTTAATAATGCGGATTTCCAATATTACTTTGATCATATTTGGAGATGATCCACGATGTTTATGAGGCAATCAGCATGCTTAAGCCAGTACCCTCGAAATCGGACCAAAAAACTTGATTCAACAAAGTCCCACAGTATTGACCTATTGAACGGTATGGAGTGGAAAGGAATTAGTTCGTTAAAACAACAAAAACTATATGCAATATAATATTTCAAAATAAACATTGTTCTTGATAGGACTCAAACTAAGAAACTGTCAAAAAACACTGTCGGATGTATGATGGAGGGCATACAACAAAACTAACGACAGGAGCGGGAAGAAATGGAAAATGATGAATTTACTTATAAATAACAATTTTTAAACAAATTTTCAATAAATTATGGAAAAACAAATCTTGATTCAGCTAGCTTCAGTACCATTAATAGGGTTTTCAATTTGGCAGATTGAATTCGAATCAGGCCTTAAATAATAGTACTAGGTACAGAAGACACACTCTGTAACAAAACGCGTCTGTTACGATCAGCACAGATATGGCCGCTAGGTGGCGACAGCGCCACGCGCGGCTTATAGTAAACCCCAAAATTGGGGTCGAATGGATGTACTTTTAGCTACCTGTAGCAAAGCGACGAAATCGCGGAGTGAGCCACGCCTGATAGAGCCATAAGAGCGTGTCACATGTTTTTGCGGCCTTGGAAGAGTAGTTGTAGGAGAGTACCTTGACTGATAATTTAATCTAAATTCTAATTTTAATTCCAATTAATTCTAATTATTTTGTGAAACTAATTCATTCCAATTAATATGTCAAATTAACTACTTAGTAAATGTATACACTCAATAATTATAAATTATAAAACGTAATGATATTGTAATAATGTATTTATTTATTTTGCATGGACAAAAAAAAGCTAATTATACAGGGTGATTAAGGAGACGTGAGCAGGACTAACACTGCGCATTTCGTAAATTATAAGCAACTGTTTCGTATCAGTATTAGTGAGTTTAATTTTGTAGTCGTGTTAAAAAAAAGTTATTAATTTATTTACGCCATGCATGGTCACCTTAAAACTAGAATACCAAACTACCGATATTCTGTGTCAAATTGAATGTCATCACTGTCATCACGGTCTGGTTACTTTTGAAAACTCGTATCTCACCAAGTTTGACAGTTCATTTTCTTCGTAATCAAAATGCTGTAATTACGGTAAAAGAGGTTTTATGTTTATTAATTAGGTTTTGTAGGGTGATCAAGATTGTAGAGAATTAAATTTGCCCTCACCAAAAACATAAAAAATAGGAAAAATTGTCGTTGTTTCACCTAAATACTACGGTGATCGATCAATTATCAGTTACTAAGTGTGTAGGATTAGTCCTGCTCACGTCTCATGAATCATCCTGTATATACCTTGACTGAACAAAGTGAGGACTGTCATTATAAACGTCATAGTCATAGAAAGACATTAATGATGACATCGCCACACTTCGTCATTACATACAAGTGCCACGCAGAGTTGGCATCCTCAGTCTAAGCGTCTATTTGTCCTACAAATGTAGAAAATACAAAAGCTACTTGTTCTAAAAGCTGCCTATGCCCGGGCCCGGGACGTATAGCTATATAGCCAACATAGCTATACGTACGTTTAGCTATAGCTGTATAGCTATACGTACGTTTAGCTATAGCTGTATAGCTATACGTACGTTTAGCTATAGCTGTATAGCTATACGTACGTTTAGCTATAGCTGTATAGCTATACGTACGTTTGTCCGTCTAGGTGGGGCTGAGGTGAAATGTATCGTCGTCCATAAATATTGATTTTATGCGCAGCCGGCTTGTAGGGTTGCCACTGAAAGTTTCGAGAACTGGACCACAGAGTAGAATAGAATAGATTTTATTTGTATTAATGGTACATCGTCATACATATTATGGCTCCTCTACACGATGAGCCAGCGCCCGCCACTCCAAGGGACGCAGCCATGCGGTAGAATGAGATAGCAACATCACTTGCTCCCTCTAACGCTTAAGTGCGTCCCTTGGAGTGGCCGGCGTTGGCCCATCGTGTAGAGGAGCCATTAAACAATTATTCACAATTAGAGGAACAAAATTAAATATATTAAATTAATGATTCATTTATATCACTATTTATTTATTTGACGACCGGTCTGGCCTAATGGGTAGTGATCCTGCAACATCAACATTTATTCAGCAAATATGCCACAAGATCCCTTTTACACGTCAAAATTGAATACATACAAGCAAAAATAATAACAATACATCAACAATTTTATAAAATACAACTAACTGCAACTACCAACTAATGTACAGTAGAGTCCGGTGCCTGTGAAGCTGAAGGTCCTGGGTTCAAATCCCGGTAAGATTATTTGCAGAGATGTGAAAAATACTTTATAAAAAGTATTTAAATACAAAATACAAATACTTCTTTGATAATACTATTTCAAATGCAAAATACAAAATAGTTTTTGAATTTGTATTTAAATACAAAATACGAAATAGGTATTTTCAAAATACTTTTTAAAAATACAAATACTTTGCGATAAAAGGTACTCTGAGTAGTGAATACCTAGTCTGAATTAAAAAGTATTACTCGGAATTTCCGAGTTGAAAAGACTCTCTTTATTCTTTGAAATCAATCCTCTATCTAAAGTGAAATTTTCTAGTTGTTTGCTCACATTAACCGGTAGGATGTAGGTATGGATGATGGTTTTTAACGGCCAACTTTTAAAGCATTATTTTGTAATGTTTTACAGCTAGTATAATGCCTCTCGTTAGTGTGATGAAAACGTCTCGTTTGTGTTTCACCAGGGCAGAAAAGTTTGTTCTCCTCTCGTGCCTTGAAACCCTCGCAACACTCAAGATTCCACTTTTTTAACCACTCGCTACGCTTGTGGTCATGTACGACGTTACTAAACAGATTCAACAGTTCCATGTTAAAAGAATGTGAGAGTTGCCAGGATTGTAACATCAGAAGAGATTGTAACTCCTACCTACTATAAAGTATTTTGAAAATAGAAAATAGGTCCCAAAAACTATTTCAAATAAAATACAAAATAGTTTTCTTCAAAAGGTATTTAAATACAAAATAGGTATTTTGCATTTTGTATTTGCATTTTAAATACAAGTATTTCAAATAAGTCACATCTCTGGTTATTTGTGTGATGAACACAAATATTTGTTCCTGACTCCTGAGTCATGGGTGTTTTCTATGTATATGTATAAGTATGTATTTATTTATATAAGTATGTATATCGTCGCCTAGCACTCATAGTATAAGCTTTGCTTAGTTAGGGGCTAGGTTGATCTGTGTAAGATGTCCCCCTAGTATATTTATGTATGTACGTGTATGTGAGGTGTTGTATTGTATGTATGTATGTATAAACTTTTTATTGTACAAAACACAAAACACAAATTTATGGCACAGGATAGAATTTATGGTATGGATATTTATTAATATTCTAAAGAATCTATTCTTAGTTAAGAATCGGCCAAAAAACCTGAAATATCATTTGATTACTAATTTTATAAAAATAAATATCAAAATAAAAATTCATCGTCGCCAACCCTAAACCGCAGAGTTAAGCCCGCAGGGATGTCACACGTCTAAGGGCAATGAGATGTGAGAACGAGAAAGCACCCTCCCCCCGCGCGGGAGCGGGACAGCTATACCAGCCTCCGTCCGGCTGAGAGCGCCTCGCTTTTATTGCTCTCATTGTATTTGGTCCATTTTGTAGCTAAGATCACTCTTAATGGGGTATTTTAAATGGTTTTAAGTAGAAATGTAACGAGAAACGGGATACATTAGGATTACTTTGGTGTTAGTGCGTGCCACTGATGGGCATAAGGTCAATGAACAAGATCAAATTTAACTTAGGCAGCCTAAAGTTACACCTGAAGGCACTGGTCCCACCGCGAGCTAGTAAGCTATGAGCTATCGGCTATAAACACGAACAAAAGATAAGCACTCCCGTGTAAATAAAAGAGACACGGCGATATTTATAGTTACTCGCCCAGCGGTGAGCTATAAATATCGCCGTGTCTCTTTTATTTACACGGGAGTGCTTATCTTTTGTTCGTGTTTATAGCCGATAGCTCATAGCTTACTAGCTCGCGGTGGGATCAGCCGGCCTAGCCAAGGTTACAATCGCTATCGCTTCGACAGCGAAAAGCTTTGTGTCTCTCTATCACTCTTCCATGTTAGTGCGACAGTGACAGTTGCGTTTCGATCGCTACGGAGCGTAAGCGATTGGCATCTTGGCTACGCGGGCAGTGCCGAAAGCAATGAAAAGAATTTTCACTAGCTTAGAATCTTCATACAAAATTTGAAAACCGGCCAAGTGCGAGTTGGGATCGCGCACGAAGGTTTCCGTACCATACCACCACCAAGAGATCTCTTCTGAAGTCGGCTATAAAGCAATATGGTCGCAATAGCGCGTGTCGGGGAGGCCAGGCCCCTATTTCACCAACGTGACAGGTCCGACAATTGTCGACATCACGGCTACTGACGGCACAGGCCTCCATAGGCTACGGTAACCGCTTACCATCAGACGGGCGGTGTGGTTGTTTGCCACCAACATGTTATTTAAAACAAAACTCCACTATATTAAGTACTTATTTTGCGAAGCTAATGACAATTGTCACAAGAAATACGACAATTGTCATGTGTCATTCCGACACACAAACTCATTTGATGTCAAGAATTACCGAAAGTTCATCGAAATCTTGTGACAAATGTCATCACTCATCATTATCATCATAAACATCGCAAAAAAAATACCTGTATTTTTCCGATATAATAAAGATTTTTTTAATAATACAATGATGGTGGCAAACAGGAATACGGCCCGCCCAATAAAGATAAAGATAAAAGATAAAAAATAGTTTATTCAAGTAGGCATATTACAATGCGCTTATGAACGTCAAATAAACCTTTACCGGCTCCAACCGTACACCTCTGCCCCGAGAAGATTTAAATCCCCCCTCAATTGGAGGAGGGTATCCCAATATGGGACCGGCAACAAACTCGGCGGGACACATCTTTTCAAAACATTATTACATCTTATAATTAACATGCATTACGAGTAATTAATACAATTTAAATTACTATAGAATTCATGCAATTATACTCAGTGAGTACATAACTTTATAGAATTTGATATAAAAAATAAACATATATGCACATGAAATCACAAATACGTAGCTCTTTCAGAAAACAAATCAAATCTTACAAAAGGAAAAGAAAATAAAATCAATAAAAGAAATGAGAATACATATTATATGAATCTAACTGATTGTTATGAGATGCTTTCATACAATTTGATGTGCTTTCTTACCTGAGCTGAGTCACCTTTAACTCTACACATAATACAATGTTTTTAATTGCTACTTGTCGTTATTACAGTTTCTGGTTTGGACCATGCATGTTTGTCTGTCAAGTAGTCCTCGACTCTGTAATAAGCCTTCAACATCAATGACTTTTTTAAGTAATTCTTAAGAGCTGGAAAGGGTAATCTTAAAGCATCCTCAGGTAACTTGTTATAAAAATGAATGCATTGCCCAACGAATGACTTCTGTACTTTACGAACACGAAACTTTCTGATAGCAAGCTTATTTTTATTTCTAGTATTATAGTTATGGACATCAGAATTCTTAGTGAAGGAGTCTAGATTCTTAACAACATAAATAATACTATCATATATGTATTGGGAAGCTACAGTTAAAATATTAATTTCTTTAAAAAGTTCTCTTAATGATTCACGCACCCTTAAATTATATATAGAACGAATGGCTCTCTTTTGTAAGACAAATATAGTCTGTATGTCAGCTGCTTTGCCCCAAACCAGAATACCATATGACATTACACTATGAAAATAACTATAATAAACAAGGCGAGCTGTCTCAACATTAGTCAATTGTCTAATTCTCCTCACAGCGTAAGCGGCCGAACTTAATTTGTTTGCTAGTGTTCTTATATGAGGACTCCATTGTAGATTTTTGTCCAATGTTAAACCAAGAAACAGTGCTTTATCTACCATCTCTAAGCATTCATTATTCAAAAGTATCTTAGTATCGACTGGTTTAACATTCGGCAAAGAAAATCGAATGCATTTAGTTTTCTTAGCATTAAGAAGCAAATTGTTCATAGTAAACCAGTTTAGTACATTAACGAGTGTGCTGTTAATTACACTGTAATCGGTAGATTTACGATCAACCTTAAAAAGTAATGATGTGTCATCAGCAAAAAGAACAATTTCACAAAGATTTTCTACTACACATGGCAAATCATTTATATAAACCAAAAACAGGAATGGACCCAAAATAGAACCTTGTGGCACTCCTAATTGGACTACAGTACCGCTAGACCGGGTTTTGTTTACAACAACTGTTTGTGTTCTGTTGCTAAGGTAAGAAGACATAAAGTTTAGGGCATTTACTGACAGACCATAGTGTTCTAATTTCAAAATGAGCGTTCCATGATCCACACAATCAAATGCTTTAGAAAGATCACAAAATATGCCAATTGCATCACAAGAATTTTCCCAAATATCATAAATATGTTTAATAAGTACCGAAGCAGCATCGGTCGTGGAACGGCCCTTTGTGAAACCAAACTGATTGCTTGTGAGTAAAGTATGTCTGTTGAAGTGACCCAGTAGATCATTTAACATTAACTTTTCAAAAACTTTACTTAGTACAGGAAGTATTGATATTGGACGGTAATTAGCCATATCACTCGAATCACCCGATTTAAAAAGAGGTATGACTTTGCTATATTTCATAAGATCTGGAAAGACTCCTTGTGAAATTGAAATATTATAAATTACGGCTAAGTAAGGCGCTATTACGTCCAAGACATGACTAATGACTCTAACGGATGTTCCCCATAAGTCTTCCGTTTTCTTTAAATTGAGTGACTTGAATGTTTTAACAATAATTGCTGAATCTACTAGACTAAACTCAAAGTTAATATTACATTTCTTAACATTAGCACAAAGTAAGGAATGAGCTCGAGACGAAGATGAATGTAGACATTTCGTGGTATTAATAGCTATTTTAGAAAAATAATCTTCGAATGCCGAGGCAACATCGTTGTTTGACATGGTCTGTTGTTTATCCGAGACAATGTTGACTTGACAATCGCGTGATTTACATTTACCAGCTTCCTTATTTATAATATTCCATGTTGTCTTCACTTTGTTGTCCGACACTTTCAGTTTAGAACTTGTATAGTTTGCTTTGGCTGTTAAACACACTCTCTTGAAGATTTTTGAGTAGTTCCTCACATAGTCCAGGAAATCTGTATTTTTGTTCAGCTCTCTCTCACTATAAAGTTCATAAAGCCTTTTTCTACTTTTATAAATGCCTGCAGTAGCCCATTCACTAAACTTTGTTCTAGTTTTTGACCCACTAATAGTTTTCATACTGAAATTTTGATTAAAATGATAAAGAATTACGTTAAAAACATCTTCATACAAATTATTACAGTTGTAATGTGAAAATGGTAACCTACAAAGACTTTTTTGAATTTCATTTTTGAATAATTCCAAGCGACTACTAGTAATGGGTCTATATGTTATTGTTTGTGGAGTATCACGAATATCGCTTAAGAAAACAGCCCTTTGACCGCTATGATCAGAATAAAAACAGTTAAATATTTGCTTATCTATACATTCACAATTACAAAATATATTATCCAGACATGTTGCACTAGTTACCCCTACCCGAGTAGGTTCAAGAAACAAGTTAAATAAATTGAATGATTTAAACAAAGACAGCATTTTAACAGTGTTACTAGAGGACTCGAGCAAGTTAACATTAAAATCTCCACAGACTATAACATGTTTTTGGCCCTTACATACTAATTTCAGCACACTTTCCATTGTAGTTTCAAATGTGCTGAAGTCAGCTGATGGTGGTCTGTAAACACATACAATAATATATTTTTCTAATTCTACACAGGAAATTTCGATAATTCTTTCTATGGAATAATTTACAATATCTTTACGCTCTTTAGATTTCATGCAATTTTTAACAATTATCAGGGAACCACCATGAACAGCAGACTGTCTAGCAAAAAAACTGACTAATTTAAAGTTAACAAAATCAAATAAAAACTGCCCATCTTTCAGCCAATGTTCAGTGATACACATAACTTCAACATTATTATTATCTAAAAATAAACCTATTTCTAATTCTTTGCTGGAAAAACCCTGAATATTCTGGTGAATAATATTCATACTCAGGCGTTTTTCCGCTGTCTTACAATCTAGTTTAAATTTGGCATGGGGTCCTTGACTTTGTCAGCTGACTGAGAATTAGCTATAACACTACTAAATCTATTTGGCTCAATATTATAGGCCAATAAATCCACTAGGTATACAAAATATTTCTTTGGCAGAAATACCTTCCTTGGAGCTAGCATGAAGCGCTCAATGAATTTATTTAAGTCAAAGAAATGGTACTTTTTATTGACAGATATGGCATGGTACATCAAAGAATTGTAGTGTGCTACTTTACTATTATAGTCATAAGACATATTCTCTGCATAAGGCAGTGCACATAAAATGATTTTCCCCACACCAGATTTTTCAATAATACTTAAAGTGGACATCAACTTATCTATGCTAGGCTTATCTACATTAAGGCTATTTCCTAATAAAATTACAAGTGTAGTACTGCTATCATAACATCCCTTTGAAATAAGGTCACACAAGTGAGACAAAGTAATGTTTTGATAACAGTGGTAAGCGATAACGTAGCCCATGGATGTCTGTGACGTCAGCAACAATGAGACTTGTCGAATTGTCGCACCTGTCACGGTGGTGAAATAGGGGCCAGTACAGGTAAGAACAGCATGCTAATCTGTGGCACCATGATTCTTAGTGGTCACGTTTTATGGCTCCTCTACACGATGGGCCAACGCCGGCCACTCCAAGGGACGCAGCCATGCGGTAGAATGAGATAGCAATATGACTTGCTCCCTCTAACGCATAAATGCGCCCCTTGGAGTGGCCGGCGTTGGCCCATCGTGTAGAGGAGCTTTTAGAGAAGCAGGGGACCATGTTTCTGGTCGAGTGAAGGATTTTGCTTCTGAAGTCGGTTAAAAGCAATATGGCCGCATTAGCGCGTGTCGGCTAGGCCAATTTAGGAACGGGGCATGCTAATCTTTGGGGCCATTATTCTAAGCTGTCATATTTTAGAGAAGCAGGGTGGTCAGTGGTCAATTGACCATGGTTCTGGTCAAGTGAAGGAATCTTTTCTGAAGTCGGTTAAAAGTAGAGATGCCCCGAATAGTGATTTTGGTCGAATACCGAATATTCGGCATGACATGCGAACATTTTGAGTCACAATTATTATGAAAACTGTTCACCAACAAAGCACAACGTTTGCTAAGATATATTTTTATGTAAAACAGAATTAATGAATGTCATTTTAGAGAAGCAGGGTGACCATGTGGTCATGTGAAGGATTTTTTTCTGAAGTCGGTTAAAAGCAATATGGCCGCATTAGCGCGTGTCGGGGCCAGCT
The DNA here is from genome assembly GCF_963556715.1 of Cydia fagiglandana. Classification (NCBI taxonomy): domain Eukaryota; kingdom Metazoa; phylum Arthropoda; class Insecta; order Lepidoptera; family Tortricidae; genus Cydia; species Cydia fagiglandana. The sequence continues at coordinate 3,428,891 of NC_085956.1, forward strand.
AAGAACCGGGCATGCTATTTTTTGGGACCATTATTCTAAGTTCTCACATTTTAGAGAAGCAGGGTGACCATGTTTCTGGTCAAGTGAAGGAACCTTTTTGGAGTCGGTTAAAAGCAATATGGCCGCATTAGCGCGTGTCGGGGCCAGGTAAGAACGAGGCATGCTAATCTTTGGAACCATTATTATAAGCTGTCATATTTTAAAGAAGCAGGGTGACCATGTTTCTGGTCAAGTGAAGGAATCTTTTCTGGAGTCGGTTAAAAGCAATATGGCCGCATTAGCGTGTGTCGGGGCCAGGTAGGAACGGGGCATGCTAATCTTTGGGGCCATTATTCTAAGCTGTCACATTTTAAAGAAGCAGGGTGACCATGTTTCTGGTCAAGTGAAGGAATCTTTTCTGGAGTCGGTTAAAAGCAATATGGTCGCAATAGCGCGTGTCGGGGCCAGATAAGAACGAGGCATGCTAATCTTTGGAACCATTATTCTAAGTTGTCACATTTTAAGGGTGACCATGTTTTTTGGTATCTGGTGGATAAGTATTTATCGAAAAAAGTATGTACCTACCTAAGTACCTTACACGTAAATTATAAACTGAAATAGTTGTCATATATGTACTTAAAAGTGACCAAGCTCTTCGACATCTATTAAGGTTTATAATTCATATTTATTTAGTAGTGTGACTAATTAAAAACACAAATCAAAATATATTTATTTAAGGGGCTCCCCCACGCCAATGACCTTCGATCTGAATCTCTTAGTTTTCTAATGTTTTTTGTGGGTTATCATATTAACAGCAACGGCTTTAAGCAATATAGTATCCCATATTTACTTTAAAGTTCATTGTCTTCGAGATATTTGGTATCAAAGTTGAACAATTTTAGGCTAAAAAACTGGTTTTCTGGCCATAACTTTTGTGTTAATTAGTTTAAAATTAAAACCTTGGACACGATTTTCGAGACTTTGAAGACGAACCCAAACATGTAGATTTCGTACATGTAAGATCCTTCACTGCAAAGTAGATACGATAGACACGATAAAATAGTGTTTTTTTAGACAATGTTGAAAAAATTCATAAAAAAATAAGTATTCATTTTTTTCATAATCCGGTGGACAAAACCGGAGATAAAAGATTGAAGAACCGATAACCGTTTGTCTTATAATTCTATCTGTAGTGCAAAAAAAGGAGATGAGATTCAAAACTTGTCAAAAATCGATGAAAACCTCGGGTAGCCCCTTAAATAATTTGATTTGTTCCCTTTTATATCAATAGATTATGCACTTAAATTATTACAACTTACTTAATTGATATGATATCTATATTTGTTTAACAAATATTACTCATATTGACTTCGTTAAGTATATAACCAATTAATTTGTGGCCAAATTAAGGGTCAATACAGAAGCTTAACATGAAATTGTCCCAAGTTTCTTCTAGTGAATGCAAATCGGTTATTTTCGGTTATTTTTTGTATGGAAATAATCGGTTACTAACCGAAACCGCGGTTATTTCCATACAAAAAATAACCGATTTGCATTCCCTAGTTTCTTCACACCTCTTGCCATATCTGTATTATTTTCTTCTCATTTACCTTATTATTGTCAATGATTTTAACGAGCTTAAAAGTCATGGAAAATTAAGTTGATATATATGTACGTGTCAGTCAGTTTATTCATTAAGTACCTACGTTATTATTATTACCACAGGTATTACTATTTTTGTTTAATTTGATATGTCACACGATAAAAAAGAGTGTCAAGTCTAATTTAGAACCCTATTTTTCCAAGTTTTATGAAAATCAAACCAGTAGCATAGACAATGAAGAAATTATTTATCGGATCTCGAAGCATATGCACCCTACTGTATGCAACGGCAGCTGCAACCGTCTCCGGTTACTTAAAAAAAAGTGGTAAAAAAAATACGGCTGCCCAAATAGACGCAAATAAGTTTACCCGCGCTTTCTATAATTCTAATGCATTTTGTGCCACGATGATGATTAAAAGACTGCGCGTAAGCAGTTCCTGTAGTCTATGGACCCTTGTAACCCCAAGGGTTGCGGTCCTTTGAAAACCAATTGCACTCTTGGTGAAATAGGTATAACATAAGTACTGTTATCTGACCATGCACTTTGACGTCTTGATAATAGAGTCTTTGTATAGATACTTGTGAACACCTTGGCCGCTTGGACATATCTGAACTATACTACACTCTGATCTGTACTATAGGTAATTATTGTAATTAATAATTAATTAGGATATTAGGGTACAATCCTGGGACTAATCCCAATAAGACCTAGTTTCCCCTCTGGGTTGGAAGGTCAGATGGCAGTCGCTTTCGTAAAAACTAGTGCCTACGTCAATTCTTGGGATTAGTTATCAAGCGGACCCCAGGCTCCCATGAGCCGTGGCAAAATGGCGGGATAACGCGGGGAAGAAGAATAGCTTCTCTGTTTGGTCTAAAGGTTGACTGGTAGAGAATGCCGTGTAGCATAAGTCCGCCTTTTATCACTGTATATTTTTTACTGTGCAATAAAGTTTAAAATAAATAAATAAATAAATAAGATTAGGGTATAATCCCTCGCGAAAACATTGACAGGGAGCTCATTGTAGGTCTACAATATTAATAATTGATCTAAGCTAACAAGAAACTGAATAAACAAGTGCTAGTCGGACTCGCGCACGATGGGTTCCGTACCATAATGCAAAAAATCCAAGTACTGACCCCGCCCGACGTTGCTTAACTTCGGTCAAAAATCACGTTTGTTGTATGGGAGCCCCACTTAAATCTTTATATTATTCTGTTTTTAGTATTTGTTGTTATAGCGGCAACAGAAATACATCATCTGTGAAAATTTCAACTGTCTAGCTATCACGGTTCGTGAGATACAGCCTGGTGACAGACGGACGACGGACAGCAGAGTCTTAGTAACAGGGTCCCGTTTTACCCTTTGGGTACGGAACCCTAAAAACTACATTTAACATCGGCAGTATAAGTACCTGATGAACTCAATAGTTTACTTTCAATGCCTAAAATAATTAATAACGACCATCGATTCTCTAATCACTTATGTCAGTACCACTTCAAAACTTACATTTATTACCAACTTACATAACCGCTCGATAAAGCGCCACCTTCAAACAGAAACATCTTAAAATATACTAATAACTATTGGTTTCACATTTCTCCCGCCCGCAAAGAAATCTTTGCAAACTCTTTACTTCAGAAATAAAAGCTGCAAGCTCCAATTTATTGCCAATAACAAAGCAATCTTATTATCAGAGCGATAAGGTATTTATTAAAACGGGGCAAAATTTGAATTTAGAACATTTCCGCTTCTTCAAAATCCCACATATTACACAAAACCGTGCGAGCCGCAGTTCGAAATTCGAACACCGCTGAGCACTGGGCAACTCAGTGGAAATCCGTTAAGTCTGATATTACCTTAAGATTGCCCTTTTTCACAAACTAAGCCATTGCAATATAAACCTTAAGTTTTCAGACTTAGAGTGCAAATTTAAAGTACAGATTTTTGTAAATTATGTCCATGTCAAATAATGTTAACCCTTAAAACAAACTAGCCATCGTTTTTACATCCGCATCAAAATGTCGTATCTCTTTATGAACTACATACCGAGATACGTCCTTTCGATTTTATGTTTGTGTCTTGCGCTCGTTTGATGGAAAACGTATGTAAGCGTAAGGTCATTGCTCCTTGCCTCACGTCCATTTTAACTTGAGCTCCCACGTGTCTATGCGATTGAGTATTTTATGGCGTGAGCGGGGGAAAGCGGTGTAAAGTCGGAGCTCGGGGTAAGATGGTTGCTTCGCTGGTTGACAGGTTGACATAGCTATTGCTTGTTTTGCTGCTGCATGTAGGTTTGTTAATCAATAAGGTGTTTTTGAGCGGTAAGATGTCTTTGTGCGGTGACCTATCTAGTGTCTCGTAGATGAAATTCGTATTGCTTAAGTATAAATACGTGGGCTTGACTTGGCTTGGTATCTGGCATGCATTTGACATCAGCATACAGCACATCCATCTCGCTCACGCTTACGCTAAGTGAGAGTGAGAGAACACTAACCTACGGGGCCTTAAGCGGCGGACGCTGTCACAACCTGATATTTAACATTAAAGAAGACTATGAAACGGCCATAGACCTAGTATTACATAGATGACCTATACGCGTGCCTTCGTGAGGGACAAAACATACGCAAAGCGACAATATTAGAAACATGTTTTAACATTCCTGACAACATACCAAAAACAATCTACGTAATTCGGTCGGGTTTTTTGTTGCCCACCATAAACCATACAACATTTTTGGTGGGGAACAAACAAAAAGTGACAAGGACAAGCAATAATACCGGTTTCTCTGCTACTCCTACTGAAATTTCCATAAGTGCATCTCGTTCGGTCGTTTGGCCCCTCCCCGTGTCATCTCTATATTATTGTACCTCTATGGAAACGGCTAAGGTCGATGCGGCAAATTGGTCATAGGGGTTATTCCGTACAAGAGACGAAAGTATATTTCTTTCTATTTTCTTCTTCTTCCTCGCGTTATCCCGGCATTTCGCCACGGCTCATAAGAGCCTGGGGTCCGCTTGACAACTAATCCCATGATTTGACGTAGGCACTAGTTTTTACGAAAGCGACTGCCATCTGACCTTCCAACCCAGAGGGTAAACTAGGCCTTATTGGGATTAGTCCGGTTTCCTCACGATGTTTTCCTTCACCGAAAAGCGACTGGTAAATATCAAATGATATTTCGTACATAAGTTCCGAAAAACTCATTGGTACGAGCCGGGGTTTGAACCCGCGACCTCCAGATTGCAAGTCGCACGCTCTCACCGCTAGGCCACCAGCGCTTTTTTTTTTATATATTTCTTTCTATTTTAATCGTAGGAAAAAACCCATCTGCTTTTTGAGCACTCCACGGGCTGTCCCGTACAAACACATTTTATTTCCTGTGTTGCGACTTTTTTTTGAGCATTTAAAGCAGGCGATTATTTTGCTGTGCATATTTTTGATAACTTGTCATAGAAAGTGACTCTTACACTTGCAAATCTTCAGAAAATTCGCGTTTGTACGGGACAAACGGTAGACAATTTCATGGAATGCTCCTTTAGATTGCTGAAACTAAAAGCAATCGCTGCTTTGTCTATGAAATTATCAATTGTGTACCTACTACCTACTAATGTGTGAAGCGCCGGTGGCCTAGCGGTAAGAGCGTGCGACTTGCAATCCGGAGGTCGCTGGTTCAAACCCCGGCTCGTACCAATAAGTTTTTCGGAACTTATGTACGAAATATCAATTTGATATTTACTAGTCGCTTTTCGGTGAAGGAAAACATCGTGAGGAAACCGGACTAATCCCAATAAGGCCTAGTTTCCCCTCTGGGTTGGAAGGTCAGATGGCAGTCGCTTTCGTAAAAACTAGTGCCTAGTGTGCCTACGTCAAATCATGGGATTAGTTGTCAAGCGGACCCCAGGCTCCTATGCGAGCCGTGGCAAAATGCCGGGATAACGCGAGGAAGAAGAGAGAGTGTACCTACTAATGTTTGAAAAAAAAAACGCCATTGTACGGAATTGTCCCTATGACGGAATTGGCCACATTGATCTTAAATATACTTAAAGTAAGGTGCAATGGGATAACTTCGAAAGCGGGGTAATTTTAAAAATGACAAATATCTATAAAGCCAGAAGCAATTCATGATTTAGCTACTACAATTCAATGAAATAATAGTAAAAACATTCCATTGATGTAGGTAATTTATTTTGAAAAACAAACATAACTTTTTAATATTCTGGTTAAGTCATTTCGCAAAATAAGTAATTGATTATTGATTACAACAACAATGGGAAATATCTATGTAATACTTTTAAAGGAGCAATTCTTGTTTATTTATTTACCTATAGGTATAATTGTATATTTATTTATATAATTACCTATATAAATATATAACCTATATGTATATTTCGGGGATCTCGCAAACTGCTCTAACGATTTCGATGAAATTTGCTATATGCTCCCATATAGAAATTTTCGGGGGCGATAAAACGATCTAGTCTTATCTCTAGGAAAACGCGCATTTTTGAGTTTTTATATGTTTTCCGAACAAAGCTCGGTCTCCCAGATATTTGACTGTTATACTGCAACAGTCACCGATTTTGATTTTTAATTATTTTGTGGCAGGATTGTGCTACCTTTATTTAATAGTGCGGGGACCAAATTTTCGTCTATACAATCCAAACTATCGATATTTTTTGTTAAGTATTTGACACTTTCAAAATACAGAAACCTGGAAGGATACGTACTTACTTCCAGGTTTAAACATAATATACCTTTCGTAATAGTACAAATATAAACCACAAAAACATTTTTGACAGATATGTTGCTTTTAGAGTGTCGTCACTTTAGAGTTTTTTTATACCTACATTGAAATAATTTTGAAGCAACTAATGGCCAACAGATTTTTGTGCTAAGTGATAACAAACAAGCTTACGGCCCGCTTGATGGTAAGTGGTTCGGTACATATCGTAGCCTACGGACTAAAAATAGGTAATATAGGTATCTCGTGCAATGTGCATAGGTACTTAATTTATAAAGTGGAGTCAACTATTTTTTTAAGTGTCTGGATTTCTCTGACAACCACAAATAGGAATGTTTCCTTAGAATTTGCGTACTAAGCGATAAAACTAGATATTCTCTCTAGACGCATTACTTTTGCCATTATAGTTCTAAAAAGACCTAACCGCATTAAAATATCAAGGCGACTTATGACTTTTTGCAATTTGACGGACGCATTGTTAAAACACGCGTCTGTTGCGACGGTTCAAAAAAGGTCGTAAGTGACACAAAAGTACAAGCCAATATATGCCCTTTGTCAACTGTCAGAGAGCATTGTTAAAACCGGGCTTTATCTATCCATCGTTACTTATAACTGGCCAGGTAGCCACGGAAAGAGACAACCTAACGCCACAACAAGCATTTACACTGGACTGCAAAGAAACGCTCAATCGATACAATATAAAACGGACAAATCCGCCATTTTGACGAAAACCGCTCGACCTACGCGCTCATAGACAACACCGTTGGAAAGAACAGAAAAAAATAGCCTAAAATAGTGTGCAATACGTCCGTATCAACTGTAATAACGGCTTGACGGTTGAGCGTTTAGGTTTTAAACGTCGAACGCGGATCGTAATCTGCGATCAAAATGGCGGCCGTCTTACGAGCGAGAGAGTCCGATTCGAATTTGGAAAATTGGTGTTTTTTTTTTCTGTTGTAAAGAGAGCAGTATAGTATAAGGTTAGGCGGAGAACAGGAGGGGCGATCTGAGGCAAAGCGGTGTGAAGGGAAAAGTGTCGTGGACAGATGAGGCGCGCTGTCGCGGGATAGGTCCGGCGATTCGCAGATGGGATGCAAGCGCAAGATAGATCCTTTGGAATTATTTTCATATCATATGTTGGCAAACATATCCCAAATTATCCTTAGTAATGTTGAAGTCCTAGGTTTATAATTCAAAAAAAGAAAAAACAGAGTTAACAATGCTTCCTCGGAAATATAAAAACAAACCTCATTATCCCTCAGAATACTAGTTATTCTTTAACATCTCATCTGTATGTAAAATGTATAATTAATATAATTATTGGTGCAATCTATCTATACATATAATAAAGCTGTAGAGGGTCGAAAGTCTGTACATGGAAGATATTTGAAAAAAAGGTGGCTGGGGATACTTAGAATCGATAACAGAACACGTTCCAACAGTTTTTAGAATTTTTGTCTGTTTGTCTGTTTATCTGTTTGTCTGTTTATTTGAACGCGCATCACGTGAAAACGGCTGAACGGATTTTGATGCAAACTTTACTAATCTATCGAGGAAATCTCCGGCCAGGTTATAGGCTATAAAAATTCAACCCTTAAAAGGGGGGGTAGCCACAACACTCGCTTGATTCAAGTTTGCCCCTGAATCTTATGGCGCAACTTAGGAAGGAGGGGCAAACTTTTTTCAAATATGTGCTACCACTATTGAGTACCCTGGTAAACTAACAGATGGCGCTGAATTTAATACGAGTACGTAGTGACATGAATAGCAACCGAGGAAGGTTTTTGTCAAATTAACTCTAAGTTTAGATGAGGGGGTACGGACATCAACAAATTTAATTGAATAATTATGTCGATATAATAATATACAACAAAATTAAACGACAGTAAATTAATTACCCCTCATTGCACAGTGACATCTTTTTCACGACTACCCAAAAAAAGTGAGAGAGAGTGTATTGTGTTTTCAGCGTTCGTGTTTGTATGTAGGTATATATTTATTTATCTGGGTTTCCCTCTCTCTCACTCTTTTGCGGTTCGGCGCTAGGTCTTATGCGAGGCCTTCTGCCTTACGGCAAAGTTGATCTTAATTACACTTGGGCGTGGATCCAAGCTTTCCTCTTTCGCAGCTGGGCCTACTGCCTTGCTCACACTTCGCCAATTCAATTCTCTTGGTCAATTCCAAGCTCTGCTTTCTTGCATCTTTTATGCATGAAAACAACCTCGCTGAAATCCTTAAATATCGAGCCCTATGCGAAGCTAGGCTGATAGAAAACTGTCCCATCCCTTCTTTGTATGAAATCCTGGATTCGCGCCTGGTTAGGACTAAAAGTAAAATTGCGTTTTTTATATATAGAAATTTTTTCGCGCTCGCTTCGCTCGCGTTTTTAATATCTTTATAAGGTATGATAAAGGTGACATTCGGGTGGCGTCTGCAGCAGCATTACTCTGTTGCAACGTTACTGTCAATTTTCGTCATAAAATGATGTGACCGATTTCCATACTAAAAGTAAAAATGTACAACTGTCTATCATATTGCGTTTTTATATCAAAAGATTTTCGCGCTCGCTTCGCTCGCGTTTTCAATCACTTTCTAAGATATGATAAAGGTGACGTTCGGGTGGCGACTGCAGCAGCATTAGGTACTCTGTTGCAACATTACTGCTGCGGCACTGTCAATTTTCGAGATATAATAATGTGACTGATTTCCATTCTCAGCTGTAATGCGGCAATGAACTTCACTCAATTTACCAAAAAAAAATGTAATCTTAATGACCCTAGGGAGAGGGGGCACCATGGTCTAGAAATGCTTAGGGCATTAAAATATCTTTATACGGCACTGCTTCGGACTTAACCCGACCACAAAAGAGACAGGTACAGAAATCAATCTACATACAAAGCGCGCTCGAGCAACGCACACATAGACACTGCTCACGGACACGATATCTCGGACCGGTTGGGACCAGTGCGAGCGCGAGTGCCATCCGCTTGAGACACGCGTCTGTGAACTTTTTTGTGAAATAATGGAGAAACCTAACAAAAAGTTATTATAACTGTACAGTGGACGGTTGTTTAAATTCAACATTAAACGGTGAATTGTCGTTTTTTAAGCTACCAGTTGTTTCAGAGAGAATGCGAATGCGAAATTATTACATCGTACATGAGAATGCGAATTTATTACACTTTAAAATATAATAATCGTGCATTTCGCCAATCTCGAAATCATCGCAAGATATTTTCTGTGGCATATTTGTAATATAACAATGACATTAAAATTAAAATACCTATTTGAGTAATTAATGTTATTATTAATTTATATTTACATTCTTCCCGTTTCATCCTCGACAATAAATCAAACAACTAGATACGAGATACGATACGATGGATACGAGTGCCACTACGACAATAGTTTTTTGTGCATAAGTCATGGTTCGCAACAATCGCAACCCTAGAGCGACCGCCGACCGTAGGTATGAAAAGTAAAGTACATACATGTGATTGACTTCTGTACTTATCTGTTTTGTGACCCGACGTACGTGTCGCGCTGTACGCGTTCCAAAGCCGGGCGCCTTCGGCGCCCTCATACTAAAAGAATCTGGCGTAGCCCGACAACGTGGCGCGCTGCACGCGGTCCAAAGCCAGGCGACTTCGACTTTCTCATACTAAAAGAGACGTACGTGACACGCTGTACGCATTCCAAAGCCGGGCGCCTCCGGCGCCCTCATATTCAGAGCGTCGGGCGTAACGTACGCGTTTCAAAGCTGGGCGTCTTCGGCGCCCTCATATTAAAAGAGTCGGGCGTAGACCGACGTATGTGACACGCTGTACGCTTGCCAAAGTTGGGCGCCGAAGGCACCCTCATACTCAAAGCGTCGAGCTACGCCCGACGCACGTGGCACGCTGTACGCGTTCCAAAGCCGGGCGCCTTCGGCGCCCTCATACTAAAAGTGTCGGGCGTAGACCGACGTACGTAATACGCTGTACGCGTTCCAAAGCCGGGCGCCTCCCTCATACTCAAAGCGTCGGGCGTAACCCGACGTACGTGACACGCTGTACGCTTGCCAAAGTTGGGAGCCGAAGGCACCCTCATACTCAAAGCATTGGGCTAAGCCCGACGCACGTGGCGCGCTGAATGCGGTCCAAAGCTAGGCGACTTCGACTTTCTCATACTAAAAAAGTCGGGCGTAGTCGGACTACTACAAATCGCGCTCTAAAAAGTATGAAACAATAAGATAGAATTATTTTAAGAAATTATCATGCAGGAAATTATAAATGTTATAATTTTTTGAATAAAAAAATACAGTGTAATGTAATTTACAATTTTTTATATATTTAGCAGCTTACTGACACAAACCGAATCCCACGCGGGCGGAGCCGCGGGCACAGCTAGTAAAGAATATTTACTTACTTACTGTAGGCATAGGTACTTAGTAAAAATCTTCAGTTGTGGTTTAGTAGTAATAAGTTATAAAAATATACATATACTTAAATAAAAACAGAAAGTGGCCTAAAATTAAATTAAATACATTTTTAATAAATACATACATTCCGTACTTTCGTGTAAGACATTTGGTTAAAGATAGAGTTAGACCAAGAAAAGTTTGCAGAGATTTTGCTGTGCAGGTGTTATTTTAAACGTCAAACTTCTATGAAATTATGACTTACAAATAACACTGGCACTGCGTGTACTGTCAAAATCTCTGCAGACTTTTCTTGGCCTAACAAATAAATCAATAGGTTTTTTGTCTTTATCCGAGGAAACAAAATATCCCGTATCTCAAAAAAATGTGATGGGGCACTTTTATAGAGCGTAGATATAGAACGGCAGGGCAAACAAGCGAACATGCCCAGCATAGCGCATTCATGGTTTATCGACTTTATCGAGTCGAGCTCGAGACATATCTCGCGACATATCCCCGTCCCAACATCCCCGCGCACACCGGCTACCTATCTTTCATTGCACGTACGCGCGCGGGGGGGCAACGCGGGAGGGGTCGCGCGGAGCCATCTTGCCATCGGCCGCCGATCCGAGCGCGTCTCGCGACCCAGCGCTCATAATTCGCACTAATTACCCACCAAAACCAGTGAAAAACACACAAAAACTAGTGTTTTATAGTGTAATAGTGTTGTGTTGTGCTCTCGGATTGTTCGTGTGAAAGGTGAGTGTGCTTTGTTGGACAATTATCGTTCCCATCGATTCGACCGCGGGAGGGGAGACGCCGTCCTTTTATATCTTTTGTTGTTTTGTAACTAAATCAATAATTTTAGTTGCCGGACCGCTCTTAATTCGTGTTACGTGACGGATACGATTTGATTCGAACGCTGAGCGAAGTTTTTAGCTGAAAAGTGGTGTGTTATTGATGAAAATAATGACATTCGCATTGATATTGGTATGTTTTCATTTTTCGTTACCTATAAATAGCTTGTTGAATGCATTCATTAATGAACGCATTGTTGAAATATTATCAACGTTACGCTTACCGTGACATATATTATGATGTCGTAATCGTTATTTACATTATTATAGTTTGCGGTTAAGAAAGATAATTCACCGAAAAAACCGGTTGGTGTTACCAAATATCAATGGAAAGTCAAATGAGAATTGAATTTGTTTTGGTTAAACGAGTTAAAATAGGTACTACTTAAACGCATCTCAAATGTATATGCATGTATAACTAATAATGTAGTCTTACTTGTCACTTGTGGTATGCCATTTAGCATAAATACACGCCTAAATACATAACTTGTTACTAAGACAAAGGAAACCTGTACTTATCTACCTCAGCAGTGCATGACCTTAAAAGCACGTTTTTATACCGATTAAAACTCAATGTACATAGATAAAGTTATATAAACAATATCTCATTCATAATGAAAGTTTAAAGACCGATAAAGTGTTACATCACTAGTGATAAGACAACAAAGGCCGTTTAAAAACAAAAACAATTGAATTATCGAACGGAACAATTCGAATTTAGAACGAACGTCGTTTGTTCGTTTGAAACAGCGCTATGGCGGATATAACACATCGAGCATAAAATAATTGCATTCGCACCGCGCCTTGGTCTTCGATATTACCCTGATGCGTAGAAATAGCGATGTGGCCGATCGGAAACCTCTCGCAACAGCGATCATCTTGAATTTGTCGCGTAAACCCACAGACAAGGCGGGTCAGCTTTTTTTTACACTGTCAGTTTATGATCGTACATCGTACTTGTACTTAAGCAAGTGTGTGATCTTTTTAAATCGCTCGCGTGAGTGTGAGTGAATCACTGGTCATTACGCTTTTAAAAAGATCTGTTGTTCTTGGCCGATGTGAGTTTGGATACGAATATTAATGATCTTAGATTAGTCATGAATCGGACACTGCCAAATATATCCAGTTAACATCAACATTGTCCACCGGTGGAGCTTATTACCTTGCAATAAGGTCGAATTCCCAGTTAAAAAGTGAACTATGGTACTTACCATTGAGCTAACCACTTTTTAAAGAAGCAAAGCGATTTGTTGACCATTGTCTGGGATTTTGATAATGTTTAGTTATGATCTAGCTTACAAGATAGAAGTAGGAACAGTGTGATACAGGAAAACTGTGGACTGATCGAAGATACATATAGTTACATATTCAATTACTAATTAATATCTCCGTTGACATTTTTTGGGACGTCAGTCTTTCCGTGACCACAGCTGGTGCAACTCAGCTGAAACGTCGGAATTAAAGGTAAAAACAATGAAATTATATCGTTTGTGTAATTGAATATGTGTACAAAACGCGAGAGTTTAAAGTGTTATATGATACATATACCTAGTGACAAAAATCGGTATGTTGAGATGGTTTGAAAGAATTTGTGAAATAAAGCTAACAAAGAGAGTGTATAAACAAGGAAAGTCATGCTCGAGTCAAACGTTAAAGCTAGCACATCACATAGAGGACGGGTTCGAGCTTGGCTTGGTTACAGGAGTGGTCTTTGTGGATCTAACAGCCGTATACGACACTGCATGTGAATATACAAAGGCTGCTCTTAAAGGTTAAGGATATGACAGGTGATGCTGGATTCATGAACGTTCTTCGCGAACTGCTCTACAATCTGAAAAAACCGGGCAAGTACGAGTCGGACTCGCGCACGAAGGGTTCCGTACCATAATGCAAAAAAAAAAACGAAAAAAAAGCAAAAAAAAAAACGGTCACCCATCCAAGTACTGACCACTCCCGACGTTGCTTAACTTTGGTCAAAAATCACGTTTGTTGTATGGAAGCCCCATTTAAATCTTTATTTTATTCTGTTTTTAGTATTTGTTGTTATGTATGTATGTATGTATAAACTCTTTATTGTACAAAACACAAATTTATGGCACAGGATAGGCAGTACAAAGGCGAACTTATCCCTTTAAGGGATTTCTTCCAGTTAACCTTTGAGTAGATGAGAATTGAAGAAGAACGGTAGACAAATATAGCACTGAGTACAATAGACTAGAGGAAAGTCAATCAAATTATAAAAGAGGGCGAAAATAAATAATATAAGATAAAATTTGGAATTAACAATATAACAAATATATAGAATACCTACGTTAAATATAATAAATATATAATATCTATCTATCTGTTATAGCGGCAACAGAAATACATCATCTGTAAAAATTTCAACGGTTCGTGAGATACAGCCTGGTGACAGACGGACGGACGGACGGACAGCGAAGTCTTAGTAATAGGGTCCCGTTTTACCCATAGGGTACGGAACCCTAAAAAGCCGCTGGCGCTCGCTAAGAAATGGTCTCCCTCAGGGTAGTGTGCTAGCCCCGATGCTGTTTAACATATACACCAATGATCAGCCAGTCCAGCAGGAAACGCAGCGATTCGCATACGCAGATGACCTAGCACTAGCAGCTCAAAGCAACAGCTTCGAGGGTACAGAAAAATCACTGTCCGCGGCCTTAAAGGCTCTAACGAAGTACTATGAGATGAACTGCTTGAAAGCAAACCCCCAAAAACTCAGTCGTGCGTATTCCACCTTCGAAACCGGGAAGCAAATAGGCAGCTCAATGTTGCCTGGAATAGAGTCGCTATTGAGCACTGCCCGTGCCCAAAGTACCTCGGAATAACCCTAGACAGATCGTTGTCCTTTAAGACCCACTGCGTAAAAACACGACTAAAGGTTAGTTCGCGAAACTGTCTGCTGCGGAAACTCACCAACCCACTGGGGCGCGTATGCGCACACCCTTCGCACTACTGGTCTGGCACTGTGCTATTCAGCTGGCGAATAAGTGGACGGTGTGGCACCGCTCTACCCACGCAGGACAAGTTACCTCGGCACTTAATGACACCTGCCGCATAATCACCGGATGCCTTAAACCAACTCCGCTTAGTAAGCTATACCCTCTGGCAGGAAACCCGCAGAGAAGTGGCGTGCAGCGTCGAGAAATTGAAGCAGGAACAAGACCAAAGGCATCCTCTCCACGGCCACAAGCTACCACCATTCCGTCCGAAGAGCCGTAGGAGCTTTATGCGGTGTACTGCAGCCATCCGGATTCCACCGCCCCAAAACCGACTAGTCCAATGGGAAAGCACCCGCGCCCCTCCTGACGACTACGTTCGCCCCGCTGAAACGCTTCCCGCTGGGCATAAACAACCGTGGCTGATCTGGAAAACCTTGAACAGATTGCGCTCCCGGGTCGGCCGCAGCAAGGAAAACGTGCTGAGGTGGGGTGATCTAAGCGGCTCAGACACCCAATGTCCATGTGGGACGGCTCCACAAACGATGGAGCACCTGATATCCTGTCCAGCGTGCCCGCATGCCTGCTCTGACCAGGATCTCCGTGATGCGACAGACAGGGCGATAAATCATCGACACGAGAAGAAGAAGAAGGGAGAAGTAGAAGCGGGTAGGGGTAGACCTCGGCGGACTTTCTCTGATCAGATCAAGCGAGGATTTTTTTATAGTAACTCGTTTACTTGCCCTCTGAAAACCCCATTAGTGAAGTGGAATTGCGTCTTTTCCAACAAGCTAATATTGTTGAATAATTTTACGGTTTAGACTCACTTGTTTTTGGTCCCTCGCGCGACATGTTTTGGAGAGCCTAGGTAATAATTGACACCTGACACTGTCAATTTGTATAAGTACGTTAAATTATGACAGATAAACGTCAATATTTACTTGTTTACGTCGAATAGTCATGGTCTGATGACCATGTGAGGGCATTTAAAAGGCGTATTCAAGCCAATTTATTTTTTGTTAAAGGTTATTTATAATATAAATTACTTCTCAGTCGACTGACCTTTTGAGTTATTGGTGAAAGTGCTAAATTAATATCGGTTGTTGAAGTACCATCACACTGTTAACTGTACATCGGTGGATCTTATGCTATTTGTAATAAGGACCATCCAATAGTTGACAATGGTTGACTGGTAGAAGCACAGAATAAATAATAATACTAGGTAAGAGAAGACTCACTCTCTAACAAAACGCGTCTGTTACGATCAGCAGCACAGATATTGCCGCTAGGTGGCGACAGTGCCATGCGCGGCTTATGGCGTCACCAGGCTGTATCTCTTGAACCGTGATCGTGATAGCTAGACAGTTAAAATTTTGACAGACGATGTATTTCTGTTGCCGCTAACAACAAATACTAAAAAGTACGGAACCCTCGGTGGGCGAGTCCGACTCGCACTTGTCCGGTTTTTATCCTTTTGAGGTACGGAACCCTAAAAACATGCCTACTAACCTACAAGGCATGTTTTTAGGGTTCCGCTTCACTACTGAAGTGAATAAATCGCAGGTTAATGAATGTATCAATAACACGACAGTACAATTGGAAAGCCGATGGAACCTTGTCCTCGTTTCATACAAACAGCAATACTCTGAAGTGTACGTAGGTGGACCTTATTACAAAAGGCATAAGGTCCACCTATGGATAATTTATAAGCAACAGTTTGGACGATGGTACCAGAGATATATATAACTCCGTATAAGATAAATAAAGTCTAAGAAAAAAACGTGCCTCGGACGGCCAAGAAAAAGTCATTCTCGAATAGATGGCGCCATTACCTTTGGCCTATTCTCGGCTAGATGGCGGTAACGACACCGTTTGGTATTTAACAATTTTAACACATATCAGTGAAAGAACATCGGCCAGTATGGAACAATAAAAATTAAGAATCATTTATCCGTAAACATATTTTGATTATTTTATACATTTTCAATTTTATTTTAAGTTTTAATCGTGTGTCGATAGATGGCAGTAAATGTACCGTGACTACAAAATTGACAATGACAGGACCCCTCTATATACTATCTATTCTTTTTGATGGTACAGTACAACGTGCTGATGTTCGATGGAAAAACGATGTATGGACGTGGGGCCGATATCACTACTCCTTAATATAAAACAAAGTCCCCGTCGCGTCTCTGCCCGATTCGAGCTTTAAGATACGTCAATTAATATATCTAGAAACGATATGGATTAGATGTGTTAGTGTCAAAAGTGACGTTTTCGTTTGGAGAAACGTCACAACTCACTGAAAACTTAACCAATCGTAACCAAATTTGGAAATCTGAATGATTATGGAATTATCTGTGCCGTTTTGCTTTTTTGGCTAATTGATATCAGTTTTGAATACTACATTTTGAAGGGCTCTAGCGCCTTAAAAAATAAAATATCAAAAAAAGCAAAACGGTCCGACACAGATATTGACAATATTAAGGCCCCCCCCCCCACATCTGGCGTCTTTCGAGCGTCGGCGTCTGTCGGCTTCGGTCCAGCGCTATGGAAAATGACGTCGCGTCGACGTCGGCCATAGAATTGTAGACGCCGATGCTCGAAAGACGCCAGATGTGGGGGGGCCCTAATCTGTGTTGAAAAAAATCATTGCTCTAGCATCAAAACCCACGGAGGAAACAGTCGAGTACGTTTGTATGGAGAAATGACCACTCCTGTTGGCTCTTAAGATTATTAAGGCATGCTTCCAAAACTTAATCTATTTTAAAGTCTATCTTAATATTTTAAGGTCTACATTCGATTAAATATGTCTGCATACGGTATGTGCATCCTTGGCAAGGCTTGCAGCTTCCAAAGCCGCAATAAAAGACCAGTCAATAAAAAATACTGGCAATCTTAGGGGCCCACTGATTAACAGTCCGCCGGACGGTATCGGCCTGTCGCTTAGAACAAAATTTTGACAGTTTCGAACAACTGACAGTCCGATACCGTCCGGCGGACTGTTAATCAGTGGGTCCCTTTAGTGAACTGTAGAGATATACTCCTAGATGTGCCTATTTGGGAAAAAATAGGGTTGCGTGGCAGATACTTTTGAAGCATTGTACAAGTGTACAGTAAGCTGCATAGATAACTGACCCCCATGCAGACAAAGGGTCTGGCCGCAATCCCATAGTGTAACTGCGCCTGGCTGAAATGTATACCTTTCTTAGGTGCGTTTGTTTGTCTTATTATAAGATATCGTTTTACCACATTTCAAGAATCCCCTTGGTTTGGCCAAGTGCGCAAAATTAAAAATTTCTAGGCCTGGGATGATAGCAAATGAGTCAACCTATCTGCCGTTTTAATTTGGCAAACGATGTACCAAACACTGTATATAATAGGTGTATTTCAAATACTTACATAAAAAATATCCATGACTCAGGAACAAATAAATGCCCTTACCGGGATTCGAACCCAGGATCATCGGCTTCATAGGCAGGGTTACTACCCACTAGGCCGGACCGGTCGTCAAGACTAGTCGTTGTCATTAACTGGTCTTTGACGACATCTAAAGGGTAAATTTAGGGCGACAGGCTAAGCCGCACAAAAAGGAGCGCGGCCAAGAATGCAGGCAGGCATTACTTTTTATACCAACACACCTAACCTATTATATACCTTATCTCTTTGACATAAGAGTCACAAATGATTAGTTTATGTAGACGATGGTACTAACCCTGAGACTGATCATTGTTGGATCTTATGTCCTTGTAATAAAGCTTATGATTTGTCAGAATTCTGTTAGTTTACGATGGTACTAACCGTAACACTTGACTGATCTTTGTTAGATCTTATATCCTTGTAATAAGGCTTATGATTAGAATTTTGTTGGGTATACAATGTAAAGGCTTGCCGGACCGCTTTTTGTACGGAATAGCGTTTTGGGAATTTTTATGGTACATTTTAATTCGGGAGGCGTTTTGGCAAGTCCAGTTATGTCTCCTAAAATATAAGAATACTAGCGATCTGCCCCGGCTTCGCATGGGTAACACAAAACCTTAACTAAGTATACACCTAAACTTTCCTCAAGATCACAATTGGCGGCGCGTCCATAAAAGCCGATTCCCACCGGCTTGCCTGTTTTTGGACCTTTGAGCAGTGTTGTAAAGGAAACATGTAAGCCAAATTAGCTCCGGCTTGCCAATAGATATGTTTGACGCGCCGCCACCGTATTGATAGGTAGAAACAGCATGGATTTTCATGCTCAGTAGTTTTTGCGTTTATCGCGAATAAACAGACATTACAGACAGACAGACGGACGCGGCGGGTAGTTTGATTTATAAGGTGTAGTGGAAATGGGAGGCTTTTATCTAAGAGTGGGACTAGAGTGGTTAAAAAAAACACTTTTTGTTCAGGTCGTTTGGAAATATTGTAAAATAGAATCACGGGCGTGGCGTGGCGAGCTAGCGAGTGGTTCGAAAAGTGGTTTCAAAGTACGAGGATGAAACAAAAGCTACTTAAAATTTTAAAATATTTATCATTCAAAATCATAACGTAAAAGTCAATTCTGCCAGTTATCATGAGAAAACAACTCAAAATTAGCTTCGAATCGGGGGGCACGGCAGTGCCCCCGCCAAGTCGAGCGCGAAGCAAACACTGCCGTACCATCCTTTACTGGAACCATTTCGCCGCATTTTCAGGCCCCTATTTGAGAACCTCTAGATAAGACCAGAACGCAGAAATTTTGGTCATCCAGTAAGCTATAATCACACACTTAAAATCCAAAATTTCAAGTCTGTAGGTCATTTAGTTCCGAAGTTAAGCGAAAGCAAAGTTTCGCATTTATGAAACTCACTCATGATCATCAGAATAGAACTAGTACTTCCCATAAACTCAGAGAGCTGAAATTTGGTACAGAGTTAGGGTTTAATGGCCACATAAAGGGAAAACCTAAAAATATTGCAATATCAGTCACGTATTAAAGATCTAAGAACTGCATAAGTAAGTTTGTAATCCCATATAAATATATGATATTACAAAGTTACTGTTGCAGTTCCTACAAATAGTACTAGGTAAAGTAAAGTAAAGGTACACTACGATGTACGATGTGAGTATGAATGAAGATATGTTTAGTTATGATATGTGTATACATAGTATGGGTATGAGTACCCGAAAAGAAGGACTGCCTACAAAAAGAGATGAGATCCCATCAAAAACATTACATGTAAAAAGGTGCAAGTCTCGCAACGCTTTTACTACAAAAAAGTTTTGAGATGTAATGTGAAACCAAGTCGGTTATTTTAATCAGTGCCAGGGGGTTTCTACAAAAAGAAGTGAAATCCCACCAAAAACATTCTGTAAAAAACTAGCCAAGTCTCGATGGAGCTGCTTGTTTATCTCTAAAAAGTAATGAAATCTAGACAAAGTCGTGCCAAGTCTAAGGTTCCTTACTGCGATTTCTTTATTATTATAGTTAATGTTGTGTGACTTGGCCGTTGAAGGGTACACAAGGGTACAAAACCAGGTGCTCCATGACACCATTGCACCAATCTGTCGCCAGAACCGCTACCCATTGACGATGGAAAATTGCCACTTGGAAAACGTTGATTCAATAACCAGTCAATTGTAGGCTTGATAAAGCTGCGTATTTCAATAATACTTATGTATGGGCGAGCCTGAAACAAACACTTCTTTTTGGTGCAATGGCAGATTGGTGCAATGGTGAGATGGAGCACCTGGTTTTGTACCCTTGTGTACCCTTCAACGGCCAAGTCACACAACATTAACTATAATAATAAAGAAATCGCAGTAAGGAACCTTAGACTTGGCACGACTTTGTCTAGATTTCATTACTTTTTAGAGATAAACAAGCAGCTCCATCGAGACTTGGCTAGTTTTTTACAGAATGTTTTTGGTGGGATTACTTTTACTCCTGTGACTTTGATTTTGAAGAATAAAGAGAGCCTTTAGCAGCTGGTGTGAAAATAGTATTTTCTAGATAAAATAAATAATCCATGATTTGTAATCTTGTTTCTTTGACGCTAAGTACAGTCGCCATCAGATATATCGGAGCGGCCAAGGTGTTCACAATATCTGAGCACGCACTCTAACGCCCTGACAATAGAGGCGTGTTCAGATATTTGTGAGCACCTTGACCGCTCCGATATATCTGATGGCGACTGTACATGATGCGTGAACTGAAGGTGACTTCAATATGAATATATTCATCGTTCAAATAAAGTGTCACGCGTATACGGCAATAGACCCTTTTTGGTCGACATGTAAATACCTGTCAGATTAGGCTCTCGACCTTTAAAGCAATAATAACACACCTTGAGACTTGGAGCAGAGGCAGAGACAAATATACTTAAGTCAATATATTTTTCACCACACCAGCTCGGAAAGGCTTACTTTGCACTTCAAAAACTGATAGCAAAGTTGCATTTTATTCACATGTGAGGCAAAGTAATCAAATGCAAATTTTGAGTTGTTTTCTTACGTTTGCTGGTAGAATTGATGATTTTGGATGATTGATTTGGTGTGAAAAATTTTGTGTTTCTCTCGGAGGCAAATTTTGTTTAACCCTCGTGCTTTAAAACCCTCGCAACGCTCAAGAGTCCATTTTTCGAACCATTCGCTACGCTCGTGGTTCAATTTTGGAATCTTTCGCTTGCTCGGGTATCAATATTAGCAATTTATCATCCAAAATCATCACTTAAAAATCAATTCTCCCAGCAAACATAAGAAAACAACTCAGAATTTCCATTTGGTTACTTTGCCTCACGTGTGAATAGCAAAGTGCAACTTTGCTATCCGTTTTTGAAGTGCAAAGTAAGCCTTTCCGAGCTGGTGTGGTGAAAATATCTATTACGCGACTTTGAAAGGCTTTCTTACGAAAAACCTTTCATCATCATCATCATATCAGCCAGACAGAGGACATCCACTGCTGGATATAGGCCTCCCCCAAAGAGTGCCACAATGACCGGTCTTGCGCCACCCGCATCCAGCGGACTCCAGCGACCTTCACCAGGTCATCAGTCTACCTTGTGGGGGGTCTACCCACGCTGCGCCTTCCGGTACGTGGTCGCCACTCGAGAACCTTTCCGCCCCAACGGCCATCGGTTCTACGGGCAATGTGCCCCGCCCACATTCGGAGGGTTACATCGGTTACTTTGGTTCTGCTGCGGATGGCCTCATTTCTGATGCGATCACGCAGAGAGCTTTTTATTAAAAACCTTTAGTCGAGTTAAACTTTGTACTGATTGTGGAGTCGTAGAGGACGTTTATCACATTTTGATGGAATGTGTACGAGGGGAGCCTCTTCGCGCAACTTTTAACACTGGATTATGCAATGTCGTGCTGGCTAATCCTGAGTCAGAGCAAGCAAAATTACTGTATAAGACTTATAAATTGTGTATTAACTAAGTATAATAATAATTATCTTATACCTAATGCTACTGTATTTTCGCGAACGTATGGAGCGCCATAATCGCTCAGCGACTAAGCTCCTAAAATAATGAAAAAAAAAAATTTTTTTTCAATCGTTCTCTTGTTATTAATATAGGTACCTTAAAACATCCGCATCGTAAATCTCAATTGTTCGGAAACTTGGGAGTTATAGAATCAATTTGAGGATGCAGCGTTGGCGGCCGGCCAGGTTAGTTTGGCGACGCGAGCGGAGGGCCCGGCCAACGCCATATATGTACGAATCAGGTTAAGTAGGGTGAATATTGCTGTATGTATTACGTTGTATGTATGTATTTTTTAAACCATTTATGAAAGATTCCTGTGTCTTTGAAGTAAAAAAAACCGGACAAGTGCGTGTCGGACTCGCCCACCGAGGGTTCCGTACTTTTTAGTATTTGTTATATATAGAGTGGCAATAGAAATAAATAATCTGTGAAAATTTCAACTGTTTATCACGGTTCATGTGATACAGTCTGGTGACAGACAGACAGACGGACTGTGGAGTCTTATTAATAGGGTCCCGTTTTTACCCTTCGTGTAGACCCATTAGTCGTAGTAGTAGAAGAGCAGTAGTAGTAGTAGAAGTCCAGGATTGTAATGTTAGTTTGGCGACGCGAGCGGAGGGCCCGGCCAACGCCATATATGTACGAATCAGGTTAAGTAGGGTGAATAGTGGGGATGCTGTTTTATATAAGTAGGTATGTAACTCGTACACTTAGGAGCAATTAAAATTGGTCACCTGTGTGCGACATAAAAGAGGAGGTCGTGGTTTCGAATATCTGCTGGAGTGTCGTCGTAACCATACCAAATTGTGACGTCCCACGGGTAGTACCTTATGGCGGTTGGCGCTTACGCTATTATTAACGCCGCTCCGATATTATTGCGGCGCTATGCGACGTAAGTGCCATCCATCATAAGGTACGTTTTGCCGTGGAAGGTCACAATTGTATGTTAGTTTGACGACGCGAGTCGAGGGCCCAGCCAACTCTATACAGTGTGGAAAGATAAGTCGGGCCCTGGAGGGAAACTACCTTAAATCCTTAAGCTGGCTCATTTTACTTAAAGGAGACATTCTTTTATTTTTAAAACGAAACAAAACTACATTCAAAGATTTTCTAAAACTCGCTTGCCTCGCCCGGGGGCCGGGACTCAAACCGACTAAAAAATCCAAAAAATAAACCCTCGCAATTGTATTCTACTAGTTAATACAACATTTCTCCAAGAAACATTAGTGTATGTGTATGTCCATATTACAGTACTTACCTACTTAGTACCTAAGTAGTAAGTACTAAGCGAACGGTCAAACGACCTAGATTCACTTAGGTTATGCGCTATCACGTTTCTCTTGTAGAAATCCCTTGCTAGGTTCAATAGGTCAACCTAGGCTATAGGCATAAACCTCGTTTGGACTTGGACGATACTATTCACACTGTATACATGACTGTGACGCCGCTTTGGACCGAACCGTGAACTATTTCGAATATCTCGGAAACGGCTTTAACGATTTTGATGAAATTTGGTATATGGGGGTCTTCGGGGGCGAAAAATCGATCTAGCTAAAGTGTTATCTCTCGGAAAACGCGCATTTTTTAGTTTTTATGTTTTCCGAGCAAAACTGGAAATGGGCTTGTGCACCACAAATCACGCGAGGTTCGATAGGGTAACAAAACACCTCGCGTGATTTGTGCACAGCCTCTAATTATTTGATATTTCACATCCTCTAACCTCAACGTTCACAAAATAAACTATACTTACTGCTAAAACCTTTGAGATATACTTTTTTAAATCCTTTTTTAGGGTTCCGTACCCAAAGGGTAAAACGGGACCCTATTACTAAGACTTCGCTGTCTGTCCGTCCATCCGTCCGTCCGTCCGTCCGTCCGTCCGTCTGTCTGTCACCAGGCTGTATCTCACGAACCGTGATAGCTAGACAGTTGAAATTTTCACAGATGATGTATTTCTGTTGCCGCTATAACAACAAATACTAAAAACAGAATAAAATAAAGATTTAAATGGGGCTCCCATACAACAAACGTGATTTTTGACCAAAGTTAAGCAACGTCGGGAGTGGTCAGTACTTGAATGGGTGACCGTTTTTTTTTGCTTTTTTTTGTTTCTTTTTTTGCATTATGGTACGGAACCCTTCGTGCGCGAGTCCGACTCGCACTTGCCCGGTTTTTTCAACAACAAAGGACAAACACTACCACACAACAACTATATAATATGAAAGGCTCCAATTTCGTCCGCTAAAAGCCTTTGAGGGAAATCTAGGTCGGCTCTGAATGCGCTAGATCGCATCGCTTTATGCACTTAGTCCTAGTGTACCTAGGTTTAATTACTTTATGCTTTCAGCTAAGCTAGATAGATAAGCTTTTAAGATAAATTCAATTTTGGAGCTTTGAGCTTGTTTTTGGTAAAATTTGGAGTAAATTGTTTATTAAAATGAGTGCATACGTTGTCTATCTTCTATCGTATGTTTCATCGTGTTTTTACATATAGTCCGTTTTTTTTAGCATTAGAAATAACTTTGCAGAAGTAAGCTTGTGGTTCCAAATCCGGCTTTAGCGGTAATAATTTGAAGTAAATTATATGTATTGACCATGCTACATTAGATAATTCAATAATTATTAACAATTAAAGAGCCTAACAAAAAGCTGCACGCTTGCTTCTGTGGAGTTCTTTCTAATGCTAAAAAAAACTAACTATAGCAAAGGCAAAAATGAAGAGTTATTTATTTTTATTTTAGCAGTGTTATGTGAGGCATCTTTGTGTTTCATTCGTTTACTGCAGCCTCAAAACTACAATTTAACCGATTTTACAAGTTTTTTATTTACTTGCAATGTACCTATAGTTCGTTTTTTTAGCATTAGAAATAAGGTAAACAATCTTGATGTGTCTTTTATATGAAAAACACATTTTTAAAATATATTACGGCAAATATGTAACAATTATGAATCAAATACGATCATTTATATTCTTCTGCTTTCATAAGTAATAGTTTTTGATTTTTATAAAGCATTTTTCAATTAAAAGACATGTCAAGATCGCTTACCTTCTTTAAAGTTCTTTCTAATGCTAAAAAAAACGAACTATAAGTAGTTAAAGTACATTCACAATGACTGACCTCTCTTAGACTTTATTGCGTACACATAAGGTTCATCTATGCCTTAGTTACTTCTAGTGCTGTCGTGTACTGTGATCTGGATTTGCATGTGGCAACGCGCATGCGTCATTAGATCGGAATGACGCGAGATCACGATCGCAAGAAAACTGCCGTGTTGCCTTCCCTGTCACACTTACGTACGAATATACAAGTGCGACAGTGAGGCAGCACGTCGAACGTAATTCGCGGTAGGCCCTCTGTTGAAATGAATAATCGCCTGTTCTATATGGTCATCTCTGTTTGCGTGAGTGTGAATAATTTAGATTCAGTGTTTTAGTAGTGTCCGGTTTTTTCACAGAAACTGAAGGTTCGGTTTTGCCATAGAGAAATATAGTATAGTAAGAATAGAGTGCTACCTCCATACATCAGTTTTGGTACCAAAAAGACTATTATTTTCGCAGTCGACATCGAGTAGTGGAATTATCATTATTATCAGAACCCCTACTTGATACTAGAATTCTCTAGCGTCGACTCACGAAAATTTTATTGAACACAAATTATATCATTTTCATAGTGATCCTTTTGACATTTATAATTTTATACATCAAGACCGATTTTAAATTATCGTTTTCTACCTACAGATGCTTATCCAATGCTTGTCGTTTCCAAGTAAACTGTAATTAATACTTTACGAGGAACCGCCTGCAAAACGACGTTTCCGATAATTCTTCGCCAACCGATCTCGTAAACTCGACGTACACTCGCCAGATATATCGGAGCGGGTAAGGCGCTCATAAATATCTGAACACGCCTCTATTGTCCGGGCGTTAGAGAGCGTGTTCAGATATTGTGAACACCTTGGCCGCTCCGATATATCTGATGGCGACTGTACAGTCACCACACGGGATTGTTAAGCCATCGGGTTCTTGCTAAATTGGAAATTCTGTAGCGTAAGTATTGAACAACCAATTTAGTTAGGACCCTAACGCTACGTCTTACGTAGGCGAACAACGCGCGAACGCGGCGCGGCGAAAGCGGCCGCCGCCGCGCCGCGCCGCGCCGCGCCGCCTGACATTCGCGTGCAAATCGCGCCGCACCGCGTTCGCAACGAGATCGCTTACGTAGGACACTTCTATGGGCATCAAAGGATTGATTTCGCCGCGCCGCGCCGCGCCGCGTTCGCGCGTTGTTCGCCTACGTAAGACGTAGCGTAAATGGCGCAAGAGTCGCGGAGCGTGATGGCGCTGATGGCACGGTCATGGGTAATACTGAAAGTTTGTAGAATATTATAATTATAATTTAGCAAAGGACGACATTGTCTGCGTGGTCTCTATGATGGAATAATGTCTTTGATGCCATTTTCAGTATTTTTTTATAGCCTATGTGTGTGTCCCACTGCTGGGCAAAGGCCTCCCCTCTCCTTTTCCAATCCTCCATGTGCTGGGCAAGGCAAAATATTCGGTTGCCGAATATTCGGTATTCGGCCGAGAGAGTGCCGAATATTCGGTATTCGGCCAAATTTACTATTCGGGGCATCTCTACTTTATATTACGTATTGATAACAGTAATAAGGCCTAACTTGATTTCATGATGTTGTATGAATGTGGGAAAGTCGCGGAAATAGGTTCAATGACTTGTTTTGCATGCAATTCATTTATGTATGGGTGTATGAGTTCTCTTCCTAGTAGCTTGAATTAGTGGGTTATTAAAACACAAGCATGTAGTAGTGACTATACCTTATGAAACGAAGTCCCCGCCGCGTCTGTCTGTATGTCTTGTTCGCGATAAACTCCAAAATTACTGAACGGATTTTCATGCGGTTTTCACCGTTCAATAGAGCGATTCTTGAGGAAGGATTTAGGTGTACAATGTGACGGTTTTGTGTAGCCCGTACGAATCCGGAGCGGGTCGCTATAGTTAGACCTAGATAAGTCTGCAGCGATTTTGATATATCACACGCAGTGCAAGTGGTATTTTAAACGTCAAACTCCTTTGAAAATACGTATGACGTATAAATAACGCTTGCACTGCGTGTCCCACTATCAAAATCGTTGCAGACTTGTCTTGGTCTCTAACTCTAGTATTAAAAAAAAAGATCATTTATTTCAGACTAAGTTCCATACATTGTTAGTGAACATTAAAACCTTATTACTAGTGTTCGTAATAAGGTTTTAATGTTTATACGTATGGTATGGTTGGTAGCATTTTATACGTATGAAGCTAGCTTCATCTTGTATTTCGTTTATTCGTTAGTATTGTCGCAGATGATATGAAACATCGATCTGTAGATATAAATAGAGCCAGACTGCGCAGCGTCCCACTGGAGTCATGTTATCCTCAAATGTGACACCGAATGACACGAAAATCGGCTTATTTACTTTTTATATACTTTCTACTAGAGATAAATGTGACGTTTTCAACAAAAAGGTACCACATTGTCGGTTGTCGATAAGGTTGGCTTCAAATTAAAGCTATATGGAAATAGCGCCTTATTGACAAGCTACAAAAAGTACCCTTTCGGGTGAAAATGGCACAAATAACGGCAAAACCCATTCAGTTTAGTATCTGGTCCCTTATAATATGCTTGCAGATAAAGCAGGAAGTTCTATACATAATTGGGCATTAACACACTTGTGTGATATTGTTATGAAACCCGCTTGCAGCTCGTGTTTTAATGCCCTTCATTATTTAACAGTCACATAAACCACTATTTTCAACAGTACGCTAAGCTAAAATATAACTACCCTAAGTGTAAAGCCGTATGGATGGCCAGATTTATTAACCATTGAACCACTCGTGTCATATTTTTATGAAACTCACTTGCAGCTCGTTTTTTAATGCCTTTTATTTCAATAATTATGTAACAGTTACATAAACCACTATTTTCAGCAGTACGCTAAGCTAAAATATACTGTTTAAAAAAAAGACTAAAGCATTACGGTTTTAGACTTAGCGTAGTAACTAAAAGATAACTACATACCCTACTAATACCAGACTTAAATTTCGCACTTAAACAATTACACCAAATGCTTAGGGTGTCCGGTTCCCATGGCACCCTTTCCCCATTGTTTAAGGGGTGCTTAATGTAATCATATACAGATGTACACTATGCGCTACTATTTTCCATCGTATTTTTCGCGGAAACGTACGAACGCGTCCTGCTATTTCAGTCAGTCTTGTCCATGTCGATATTTAATGCATTGACTGTACTGTTGCCATCAGATATATCGAAGCGGCCAAGGTGCTCAAAATGTCTAAACACGCCTCTATTGTCAAGGCGCTAGAGTGTGTAAGGATCATTATTTATTAATAGCTTATATTTTGATCATTCTTACTTTTGTTTACGATTAATTTATAAAGGAGTATCAATTGACTCATACTTGTCACTGGTTCCCGCCATGTTGAATTATTATAAAAGGTGGGTACCTCAGTGACAAGTGGCCAGTTCGAGTACGGACAAGTTAGAGTGAAGACGTCTTGAATAATTTATTGTAAATTGATTGTTATTATGTTTGTAACAAATGAATAAAGTTAAAATATTGGTACAAGTAATAGTTTTCATCATCAACCCGGTAATAGTCCAACAACTCAGAAGTTGGATCCAACAAAAATCGATAGGATTTTTGTCCACGCCGCACGAACGTAAAGTTTTCTTTTCTTTTTCGTTTGTATCAGTAAGTAAACTATGTTTACCGGAAAGTGTATTTAACTATGGTAAGTCAGTTCTTTATATTTCTTTTTTTACTCCCTTTTAAATAAAATTGGTTTGATAACCTACCGTCAACGTCATGTCTGTATTAAATATACTGTATATATCATTAAAGATAATGGTGATTATTTGCCAATTTTGGTATGTGTATGTGATGACGGGTAATCTCGCTTATAATAAAAATACGGAATATTAACACTATTTTTTTTTTTTTTTTATTTATTATAATGTCACTTACAGTATACACTAAACATGACACATAGGAATATAAGCATGAAATTGAATTATACATAACTATAATAAATTATTAACTAAAACAAACAGTAAGTCAAAAACTTAAATAATATTATTATCTAGTCAGTACTAATGGTGCTCGGGGCGACTATAGCCTCGAGGTAGCGCCCGGCTGTGGCTAAGAATCTCGGTTCAGGAGTCGAAAATAAGTCCAATGAATCGTCTTGGGTCAATATGGCGTTAATAAGCTTTAGAGCTCGGTAGAGAGGGGAGTGCGAATTCGACTTACTGGTGTTTGGGAGGTTGAGTAAGGGTAGTTTACGAGGACGGAGATTGTGCCTTGAAACAGGTGGAACGTTGAAAGATACCTGCGCTAAGAGGTAGCTGTTCTTTGTCTGGCCTCGTAGTAAACGAAGCAAGAACCGTACCAAGGCTACATTTCTTCGAGCTTCGAGTGTCTGGTATCCCACCATACCCAATACGTACGGGGTTGGATACAGATACGGATAGTAAAAATACATTTTCTTAAACAAGTATCTCGCGAAGGATTTTTGCACTTTTTCGACTGTTAGGACATATTTGTCTTCATGAGGATTCCATACAATGGCGTTACAATCTAGTTTGCTCTTTATCTTAAATCTACATTCTATTTATATTAAATCTACAGTTGTCAAGCCTTTCTGAATATTACATATGAGTTAGTGAAAATCAGATCAAATGTCATTATAATGCTTCTATCTTATCAAACTCAATTGTATGATGGTGTACCACATCGATTATATCAAACTCAGGCTAAGGACTCATTATTTAGTTTTATTGCGTAGCAAGATAGCATCGTACAACTGTAGTAGCGGACTACAGTAGGATATTGTTTTATGTACATTAAGATTTACGATCTGCTGCACCTTTTGAGGTCAGTTTGCGTTACTAAAATTGTATGAATACACTGGCTTTTTAACCGTGAAACCGATGAGTAAACTAAAAATAAAATCTTGCCAATTGAATACCTCTGAAGTAAACCCCTGATACGTTTGTATAGGCAATGCCTCTAGTACAAAGTTTTTAAACGCGATTTGCGTCAGTGTATAACTTAGTATTGTTACGAATGCATCTAAGAGATTGCTTTTATTAAAATGTTGGGCATTATAATATATGACCTTTCGGAACTCCACTTTAAAATTATTCTGATCACTATGTAAGTTTATTCATAATATTGCGATTCCATGCGCACAATACCGACAAGATTGATACATTATTTAAAAGAAAATGACGTGTCGATCTAAGTTCAAATTGGAAACCATAATGCAGGGTTACGTTATGTAACTTGTGTACCTAGTGCTATTAGCTATTAATGTTTTTTTTAACCTAGGGGTTTTATGCTGATGTCGGTTTTCATTCAGCGACGCTGCCCAACGCAGTATTACTTATAAAAGCCTCGATGAAGCTAAATGACTAGAACACGTGTTTATAATTATCTCCCTCTTGTATGGAAATACAACACCTCTATGGCATGTTGGATGTTAAACGTAATAATAGTATGAATCAGAGTTGGGCACTTATAATTGCAATCTGTGATTAAACTAAAATAAAGCCTAGTCAAATGATTTCATAAGGAGTAAAGTAGTGGTCGTAAAACGAACCTTATTTTAACTGTATTAGTTTGAATAACCATGATAACCATTTGCTCGAATAATTAAAATACTTTCAAGCCCGTGATCGATAATAAAATCATAAGTGTGTCATATCGAATTCAAGCTTATTGATAAACTCATAATAAATTTACAAAATAAGTTGCCGTTATTAAAACTAACGTTACCATTCTCATTTTTTTAATTTAACTAATTTTGCCCAACTCTGGTATGGACATACCTACATCTATATTAAATCTCCATGTTATGGAGCGTATGTCGTTTGTTGAATACACGAGTAGTAACTCGTTAACGAATGTACTTATGTAATATGATCCTATTGTTTTTCTATTGCACACTCCTCAAGATACGTAACTCGTAACTTTGTGCGCTGAGCATTAAAGTATTTTTTGTGTCAATTTACACATACTAGATATCGTGACCTTGAATCTCAATGGATTCAATTTGATAATCGGTCACCTTTTGTTTAACTGTATAACTGTATGTCATCACGTCTAAATTCTATGACTAACTAATGTAATCAGTTTCATCATAACAACCTTGTAAGGGCCAGTAATTTTGGCACGAGTACTTAATCAATGTATATAAATCTATGTGTTACCATGATGATCATGGAGAAATAAGAGGTCGATGGGAAATCGATATGCTTAACTATTTGATATAATATTTGATTGCGAGGTACGCATACTTTAAACATTTAGAAACTCATTTACCCCTTTATTTACAGGATGTGAATATTTTGTATGACGTTAAAGTAAAATCATATTCATAATTGCAGTGTTTTATCTGACAGTAACGTTTGCTACTTTTTATTATTTTCGTTTGTTTCTGTAATAGTAGTAAATCATACTTACCTAAATGAAAAAAACAAAGGACCTTAATTGGAATAATAATGTATTCAGTGGATATCTTTGAAGTTGCGTGTAGTACTGTAAAAGTGTAAAGTTGTAACTACGCTTATGCATAATATGTAGAGTCATATGTAGAGTCATATGTAGAGTCATATGTAGAGTCATATGTAGAGTCATATATAGAGTCATATGTAGAGTCATATGTAGAGTCATATGTAGAGTCATATGTAGAGTCATATGTAGTCAGAGCTATACATACGTTGAGTGGTTTTCATATAAAGAATCGATGACGTATGTGCAGACGCTAGTATCAGTAGATAGGAAGCGCCATGATAATAGATGTGTTTGTGTAGGTATACACAACATGCAACGCACGTGGATGGACGTGTGAGACTTAAATGCACGTGGATGAACGTGCGAGACTTTAACACACGTGGATGAACGTGTGAGACTTTGACGCGCGTGGATGAATGCGCTAGACTTTTGTTCCAACTTTCAAAAACATATTTACAACAATTTAAAATAATTAGTCAACCATATATCAGTATAATTTAATCATAAAAACATAATAAACAGTAATAATAATAATAAGCAAAGAAATTTCACACCTCTATTACTAATATGTTGAGTTCTCATCTGAGCGCAGTTTAGATTAAAGCGGTATGAAATATCATATTATGTGTGTTATACCCGAGTTGGCAAAATCCTAAGATAGTAATAATACTTTTATATTCACAAAAAAAAGAGATGAAGGAATTAGATACCGACACTTGATTAATAAAAGGGAATAACGATTATCGCTCGTTCGTAAATATAAAATTACATGTAATGGAAATCGATACACGCATAGATTAATGATACCTGTTGTCTGAATGTTTAACTTGAACTTAGCTGGGCGCGTGAGCCATAGAGATTAGACATTCATAATGTAAAATATATATAAAACCAATGGTTATTAATGAGGAATATACGGTAAATTCTCTGCAAAAGAAATAAAAGGTTCTTATGTTTAATTCATAAGTAAAGCTTTTAAATTTACACGGGAAGTCATTTTTCCATTATTTCGATCACCATAGTACAACATTATTATGAACTTTTATATATCAAATAATAATTGATAAGGTGCTTCACTTTTAATATACTGTCAAACGGTTCAATATTACTTGACAATTAAACATGATTATTATGCATATGTGAATTTACATATTTCGATAATGAATAATTCATAAGAAAGTCCCATTTATTTGAATGTCTATTTCAATATAAGTAAGTTATAAAGTTACAAAAATTTAATAAATAGTTTTTATTTAATGAGGCTTCAGAAAACGGTTCTTAATTTGTCTCACATTAATTATTTACGAATATCTCGATCTAGTAAAGTAAAATGGTATTATAAATAATATGCAAGATAAACTGTATTCTATATACCTATACTTTATTGTGTCCAGGGTTTTATACGTGAAATATAACAATAATAATATTTTTCTTATGACTAACGAATTAATTTATTAATAAGTCTTATTTTCGTAAAGCCAGAATAATTTTAATAATAAACATACTCCAAGCATACATACATAATTACCAGAGCTCGGATAGGGTGAGCTATTTGCCTTATAATTTGACATGTCTTATGTCATATATAAGGCAAATAGCTCACCCTATCCGAGCTCTGATAATTACATGCATTAATTGTCGAATATGATTTAATTAGTATTATCATTAATTCTTTAGATATGTCCGAAGCAATAACGAATTAGGATAACAAAATGCACCGTAATACCTATTAGACTTGTTTCTGAAAAAAAAAACACGACTATAGCTGGAAATTAAATATTTGGTATCAACTACAATAATAAACTTGTTGGTTCAGATAAAACCTGTTGAAAAAAAACAAACATAGTATTTCTTAGTCACTTGGTAACATGAATATTATTATTCGATCTAGATTCGCTAAGACAGTTATAATAACCAAATACTTTTAAAAATAAATCGCAATGTAGATATTCATCATTTATATGGAATAATCAATTGACTAGTTTATGTCTGATGTTTAAATCCATTTTATTCATTCTGTGATGAGGAATTTGTTCTCGTAATGAAGTTATGAACTTCTGTGATAAAATTATTCATTCGTTCATTCAAATTTACAAAACCTAACGGCTACTTAGTTTATGTTCTTATACCTACTTGATGGATCTTTAATGGCTATATTTTTGACCTAAGGCGTATAAATAGTTCAAATGAGGATTAGTCGGTCGCATTCATATAAAATATAAAACTTTGACTGTTGATAATAGCAGGTTAAAGGACAATAAAACTACCTCTAAAATAAGATTAATTTCTTATCAATTAAACTCTTCAAACAGGTTCAGTCATAATATCTTAATAAAAAAATAAAAAAAACCGTTGGCAACAGGTAACGTTCGAAGTAATATCAAAAGTTTAATTAAAAGGAAATTATCATATAACCTAATACTGAAACTTCACTTAATCGTGTGCACTTGTGTTTATTACGTTTATGAAATTAAAACGTGTTAATTTAAATCAACATATTATTATATCATCAGATAATCAGTAGCCGAAACAAAAAAAAATGTAATCTGTCACTTATATTATTATTATCAAGATGTTTTTATATCTCGGCATAATTATGATTGCATTCATGTCAACTACGGGCTGGGCCCGAAGATATAGAATCAGAACCATGCATTCTTTATAGAGATGTGACACTTATGTCCTATTTTCATTATTAAACTTTACTGCGCAATACATGATATAGTGAACTATGGATTATTTTAATTGCAAATATTATAATAATTAATACAAATCGGGTACAATATTTGGTAGTCATGTCGTTTATGTACTAAAATATTTGAAACGTGAAAAATAAATTCATAACATGCTTAAATCGATATAACGATTAAAATATAAAGATGAATAATAATAAAATAAATCAATGAAATAAAACCACGAGTCTTATGCATTCAATAATAATTTTAAAAAAAAAGGAAGTGTTAATTTCATATATCTAAAGAAAGTCTTAAAAGTTTCAGAACGACCCAGGAGCGTCCAGGTGAAAGGGCCAGGGTTTGGTATTCCATTACCACCCAGGAGTGCCCAGGTAAGAGGGTCGGGGTGTGGAATCACTTCCGACCCAGGAGTGCCTAGGTGAGATGGCCAGGGTGATGACATTCCTGTTCCTTAGCAGAACTAAGGTGCTTCTACGCAGAATTACGATCGTTAACTACACCGCAGAGTCTTAGAATGCTGGCATCATGGCAAGAGAAGCTGCGGCTAGTACCGGTGCGAGATCCGGTGCCCCGTGTTACGCAGCATCAGCGTGGCGTCGGTTAGGCAGACGGCTCAACCCGCGGTGACGCAACTATCTTCTGTTGGTGAAGTGATCCGTGTATAGCGGTTTGAATATTTACGTGTGAAAGTGAATGGTGTTGTGTACGTATATTATATTTCTTGAGCATAGTTATTGAAATTTAACAAGTGTTAAAGAAAATTTAATAATGATAGATTGCGTAATGTTACTATTACATAATGAATTTTCTGTTGTTTAATATTTTATTATGTTTCTGCAGGCCGAACTAATTAAATTTATTCGTTTCTATGACGACATATAGTTTCTCCAACCTTGATAACAGACTTGTGAAAATTGTTCGAAAACCATAATTTGAACGATGAATAATATGTATTATGTTTTGGTATCGGCCACCTATTTCCTAGTTATCATTTTATTAATGCCTAATAATTAACGATAATACACATTATAATTATAATCTTATTAATAGTAGATATCGTGCAATCATGAGTGCACATGAGTATTACGTGTTTGTAATTTTATTTTCTCTTGTTACTTATTATTATTTAATATGCATATTATGTGCATAAATATCATTCACATAGTAATATCGGATCAGTGAATCTTAGTTTATTTTAATGTATACATTTTAATTTAATTCATTATTTTCATAAATTGGTCTTTTGTTTTTATCATTTTAACTATTTTATATTAAGGTTTGGCGAAGGGTCTCGCCTCGAACAGGATGGCCGAGCTGTAAGGATCATTATTTATTAATAGCTTATATTTTGATCATTCTTACTTTTGTTTACGATTAATTTATAAAGGAGTATCAATTGACTCATACTTGTCACTGGTTCCCGCCATGTTGAATTATTATAAAAGGTGGGTACCTCAGTGACAAGTGGCCAGTTCGAGTACGGACAAGTTAGAGTGAAGACGTCTTGAATAATTTATTGTAAATTGATTGTTATTATGTTTGTAACAAATGAATAAAGTTAAAATATTGGTACAAGTAATAGTTTTCATCATCAACCCGGTAATAGTCCAACAAGTGCGTGTTCACATATTTTTGAGCACCTCTTCCGCTCCGATATATCTCACGCTCTTATTCTCTTAACAATAAAGTCGCATCAAGATCATTTTGAACACCTGGCCCGCTTAGCAAGTTCCGCTGCTGACTGTACCAGGCGTGGCTCACTCCGCGATTTCGTCGCTTTGCTACAGGTAGCTAAAAGTACATCCGTTCCACACTAATTTTGGTGGCTAGCTATAAGCCGCGCGTGGTGCTGTCGCGACCTAGCGGCCATATCTGTTCTGATCGTAACAGACGCGTTTTGTTAGGGTGATAGGCCTATTCGAATTTCGAGATAATCACAAGATCTAGAGACGATTTAGAGATCAACTAGATCTACATTAGATATAGACTAGATGTGACTTGGATATCTAGTCATAACTTGTCGAAATCGTTCAAGAGGACCTCCAGAATCGCACAAACGTCAAATTTGACATATCTATCTTTAAATTATCCATATCGTAACTTGTTGAAGTCTAGTAGAAATCTAATTCATTTTCCGAGTCGAGCCGTGAGTCTTCTGTACCTAGTACTATTATTTATTCGGTGACTGTACCTCGTATAAGTACATGGGAAGTAACAGTATAATGTTCGCTATTATTACGTGAAGAGAAAGTGTCCACCGTTTCCTTTGAACTATGAATGTTTGCGTGTAACTGATACACTATTTATGGACCATTAGTGTGCCTTATGTCGTCGGAATAAGGTTGACGTTAGGTTAACAACGTGGCTGAGGCGTAACATGCATCGGTTTAATCGAGGATTATACGTGACATGAGTTTTTGTATTGTCAAAGAGAATTGATTGTAATAGAATAGTAAATTCTAAGAAAACATGCCCCTTAGTTTGACATCTAAAACCTTAGATCATCGGTCGGCAACAAATGCGGCCCACGAACCTCTTACTTGCGGCCCGCGAGCCTACCTGGCTATTTTGTATGTGCCTAATATTGACAAAAGACAATGTCTGATAAAGTCATAAATATTAACAAAGTGCGGCCCGCGTCTACTTCGATAACTACTACTTGGCCCTTGGCTGCTAAAAGGTTGCCGACCGCTGCCTTAGATAACCAAACGGAGACGCCATGTCTGCAATTTTCGGTACAAAATAGTCCGCCGATTTTTGCGGGGGAGGGGCACGTGAAATGTATACGTAACGTAAAAATACTAAAAATAGCCATGTCAGGTAAACGTCAGACCATACAATGTGTATGACCATTGACCGCCTATTTTCGACAGAGGGGAACGCTTCTTATAGCTACTCCGTGTCCAAAACAGGTGGCGCTGAATCGTCAAACGTCAACTTTTGACAATCAGCGCCATCTCGTTTACCTGTCAAATTTGGAGCACGAATTTGTCTATTTTACGCATCTTACTCAATCAAAGTATCTTTGGTGCTGCTAAAACGTAAAACGAATTGATATTTCTAATCCATATTGAACAGTCGACGTCAAAATGTATACATTTTTAGTAGTGACTGTCAGATTCAGATTGACAGTACTCGCATGGAAGTTGGTTTCTTGGAACGGTCACAATTCAAGTAAAAAATCCAAATCAGTTGTAAATTATTCAGACGTAAACGATTATCACACATTTCGTATGTTAAAGCATGTATGAGAATTATGTTTAAAATGCTTGAGTACCCTATCTTGAAATCGTGAACAGTGGCGTGGTATATCGGAGTGGCCAAGGTGTTCACAATATCTGAACACGCACTCTAACGCCTTGACAACAGAGGCGTGTTCAGATGATTGTAAGCACCTTGTCCGCTCCGATATATCTGATGGCGACTGTACCATTTTATTGATACAGTGAAACCTGGACAAAAACCTCAACCCTCACCCAACCGTCAATAATAACAACCCAAGATCTGGTCCAGAGTTCCCTTGGCACTAAAAGACCTCTATTTTTACTATGCGTATGTTTATTCTAACGCGCGATACGGCTAGCCTCTGTGGGGGACGTTATACAGAGATTAATTTACCCTTTGTTAGCGCTGTGTACTGTTTGGGGTGCATAAGTTACCCTAGACAAATCGATAGAGCGATTCTCGTGATGTTTCGGTTATAATTTATCGTTTAAACAGTCCCTGGCAAGCAGTGTTGCCACTTTGGCATAAATGATGCCAGATCTGGCATATTTTCACTCGCTTTGGCAACAAAATTTTCCATTTAGCATCAGGCATATTTTTTAGCATAATTTAGTCTAAGCGAAGTTTGCACCAACTTGGCAGCTAGGGTTCATATTTTCATATGAATTTTGACTTTTGTGGACGGATGGACGTCGACGGACTATATAAAGTTGGTCAAGCAGATCTTGTCAGTAGAAAGTAAGTGTTTTAAGTGTCTAATTTCAAGTGACAATTTAGCATATTTCAAAAAACTTCGGCATAATCTAGACATTAGTCTAGCATTTTTTCAAAATCCGAGTTGGCAACACTGCGTGGCAAGCTCGGTTTTCCATACAAACGTAGTTACGCTCTCATTTTAAAACGACTAGCAAGAGTCTGTATCTTCAGGTATTTAAATAAAAGTAAAAAAAAAATTACATTTTCGGGTAGTTATAACATTTCGACGCTTATCATGAATAGTGACACAAAACAAAATGAAATGCCATTCGACTTTAAATCTTACCAGTAAAAGATAGAATATTAAATGCAATAGCATTTCATTTTTAGTTGTACCACTGTTCATGATAAGTGTCGATTTATTGGTTAACCGGCCAAATACAAAACCACCTGGATCAGTCACTGAACGACCTGACTTTAACCTGCATTATTTGATCGTGTAATGTTTTCATCTACCCTCAACTGGCTTAAGGAGCCATTTGAGGGTAGATTTTGTTTACTTTTATTTAAATACCTGAAGATACAGAGTATGAATTGGTCTGAAACTTTGTACTTACAATAGGATAAATAAGGGTCAAACAGATCACTGTGTTACTTTCTTTCCTGTAGACATACACAAGAGTTAAGGGCTATAAAGGTTAATTTTCTTATTTAACCCTTACCCACGTAAAAAGGTCCTCCTTTTATTTACAGAACTTTGATAAAATCATTACTTACATGCCCACAAGCTGTTAACTATTGCCCACAGGAGAGAAAAAATTACAGTTCGCGCGAACACGCTAGTTTTCTCCTGTGGGCAATAGTTAACAGCTTGTGGGCATGTAAGTAATGATTTTATAATAGTTCTGTTATTAAAAGGAGGACCTTTTTATGTGGATAAGGGGAAAATAAGAAAATTAATCTTTATAGCCCTTGACTCTTGTGTATGTCCACAGGAAAGAACGTAACACAGTGATCTGTTTGACCCATCAAATATACCTATAACTAAAGTTTGGGATATATCTAAACACACATACATAATAATAAATTAACAAATATTTAACCCTTTTCCAGGCATAGTACTATTTATCGAACACATACGCGCCAATAGAATTTCAACTTTAGCATTCCGATTTAAGGTCCATATTAGATTGCACTTTCGGGAAACGTGACTTGTCTTCGAATGAAGCATCAAAGCTAGATTAATTGAAATCCAAATACATATGAACAGTCAGCAGCAGAAGTTGCTAAGCGGGCGAGGTGTTCAAAATTACCTTGACGCGCTCTTATTCTCTTAAGAATAAAGTCGCGTCAAGATCATTTTGAACACCTCGCCCGCTTAGCAACTATTGCTGCTGTCTTGTATTTGGATTTTTTGGGAAACATTGTTGGTTTATGATAAGGATTAA
This sequence comes from Cydia fagiglandana, assembly GCF_963556715.1. Taxonomy (NCBI): domain Eukaryota; kingdom Metazoa; phylum Arthropoda; class Insecta; order Lepidoptera; family Tortricidae; genus Cydia; species Cydia fagiglandana. The sequence continues at coordinate 3,468,536 of NC_085956.1, forward strand.
ACCTTATAACAAAGGCATAAGATTCAACGATGGTCATTTACTTTTAGTACAAACAGCAAGTGTAACTGACTGTACAAAGGTGGACCTTATTACAATACGCATAAGGATCATCTATGATCAGTTAGCGTTACTCGCCACATCCAAGCTTTCGGAATGACGAGGCAAGTCGCAATCTTCCATAAAACAATCCAAATGGGCGTCACCCATTATTAATCTGCACCTGTCTCCCTCGCGCCTCGGGCCGTGGCCGCCGCGGGACAGAGATGGCCGAGGGGCACAATCGATATATGACAGTGTTTTATTTTGTTGGGGACAGTTGTGTATGTGTGTGTGGGATCTGGTTTGAAGCGGTGTGCGTCGGGATAATGTGAGGTTTAAGTAAACCTCTAGCGCCGCGCCGAATGATGTCCCCTATAGGTAACATCAGTACCCATATCATGAGACACTGACATGTCAAAATATTCAAAACTGACATATTCGTTAACGTCTTCGTAGAGTTAGACCTAGAAAAGTCTATTTTGATAGCCCACGCAGTGCAAGTGCCATTTTAGACATCAAACTTCTATGAAACACTTTTGCACATATTCGCTACCGTGTGCGTAACTTCTATCTAATGCATCTCGCTCTTACTAGCATATTATTGCGTGCAAGATGTATAGAAAGTAAGTTACGCAGACGTTAGCGAATAGAAAGTTACGCACACGCTAGCGAATATGTCAGTGTCAGGTCAGTGTCAAGCTCGTGGTAAGGCTACTATTAACAACTCTAATCGAACTTAATGTAGCATTTCGGTACAAGCAATAATGACTCCTATACCCACGTATTAAGGTCGTCATGATCATTGCTTCATGTAGTTAACAGTCACTGATAATTCTACCCTTAGAAACCAAATGTCGTATGAGAGTTGAAACTATAAGGCGCTTACGTCATTTTTAAACTAAGCCCTTTTGTCCTATCGTACTAAAGGTCGTATCTCAAGTGGACATGTACGCGAGATACGCCGTTTTCAAAATTACCCGTTACCCTAATTTGATGGATTGTAGAGACAAGATCCAATCGTCTTTATTAGGTATCCGTGATCGATCTGTTTGTGCGTCCGTCTTGCTCGCACGTAATGGGTTAGAGGGAGACGGGTGATGTAGTAAGCGGTCGACCAATTACATTACAGTTTAGGTTTCAAGCCGTCTGTAAATGCCAATATTATCATTTCGTCGTCAAAACGTAGTCGTTATCAAATGTTTCGGAGCAACTAAAGTGCTCAAATATATCTGAACAATCGAACATGAACTTCCTTATTACAAGTGTCAATTAGATAATTTATGTTGTATCCCGTTCTTACAAATACATAAGTTAAAGTGACCGATAAAGACAACGATTAATAGCTAAATTAAGCTTGTAGCGCGTTTATGAATAAAGCCAAGACTTTTAAAATCGAGGCGTGTTTAGATATTTATGGGCACATTGGCCGCTCCGACTCCAATATATTTGATCAAGGTTTAATTAAAGTATGTACTTTGACGACCGGTCTGGCCTAGTGGGTACCCAACTAGCAAATCTATGTGCTATAAAAGTTGAGAGCACGTTTTTATTTTCGCTTTTTGGTGCTATAAACGGTGTAAAAACAGTCGAATAAAAGTCCTGTAAGCGTTTACTCAACGCGAAAAGGCGCACTTATACAGACTAGAAGTGTTATAAAAATAGAGTAAGCGCTGTATAAGAAGCAAATCGATGCTGTAAGAGTTGAGTAAAAGTTGATATAAAGCGCTTCTAGTGTTTTAATAGCAACGATAGTGCTTTTATTCGATTATTTGTTCTATAAACATTATCAATTTGCTATTACTCAGTGAAAGTGTTCTATAAAAGCAGCCGCACTGCTTTTTCTCGGCAAAAATGTTTCGTAAAAGTAGCCGAATTGCTTTTACTCGGCATTTTAAATGTGTAAGAGTGCAGTAAATGCTTTTATTCAACAAATATGTGCTAAAAACGATCTCAGGTAAGCGATTATATTTCAATTATTTGATTAAGGTTGAGGCCTAATCGTCTTCACGTATCTAATAAAACAAAAAGGTACTTAAGTATTTTTTTACTGCTGTCATCCATGACATTTATTTTTATCGTGATTGTGTACATAAGTTTTTACTGTCTGTAAGTACACGTAATACAGTAAAACCTAGCGCGAAAAATACTTTATTGATAAAACCAAAGGCACTGGTTCATATATATTCATGGGCCGCCTATTTTCTTAAATTTCAATAAAAAAATATTAATTAAAATAAGTAAAAATTTGCTTACACGATCTAGTTTCTGTTATATCTCATTAATTCGACTATAAGTCGAGTAACTGCGTTTACTGCTACACTTATAGCACATGTTGTCGCCATGTTTATGGATTTATAGTCCGGTGGCCGACTGCATGAAACCCTACCTGATAAAAAAATAGAATAATCCTACTCTGTGGGGGTAGCTGACTTTTAGCAGCTTCAACTGCTCTTGGTCGGCCGTGGCTTAACTTGGCAAATTTTGCGCAAATGGCAAAAAAGTGGTACAAATATTCATCAAAAAACAAAAGTGGTCAGCTACATCCTGTGTTGGCAGGTTCCTGTGTCCGACCGAATTTGTGGTACCACGTGAGCTACAATTTACTTCATCGAAAAATAGAATATCACTTGTATGGTAGGATTGCTGCCATTCACATTTTTTTTAATGCGGACGGACTGCAAAAGCTATCAGGCTAAGGTGAGGCCGATCAAGACATACGTCAACAAATTTAATGTAGGTATTACAATCAGTTTTTTTCATTCTATTTTTCGATGAGGTAAATTGTAGTTGTCACGTGGTACCACAAATTCGGTCGAACACAGGAACCTGCCAACACAGGATGTAGCTGACCACTTTTGTTTTGCTGTCCTCAAAGGCAGCTATCCTACCCTGCAAGTTTCATTCTATTATACGATGGGGTTTTTTTTTGATGAATTTTTGTGCCACTATTTTGCCATTTACGCAAAATTTGCGAAATTAAGTCGCGGCCGACCAAGAGCAGTTGATGCTACTAAAAGTCAGCTACCCCTACAGAGTAGGATTTTCAATTTTTTTATCAGGTAGGGTTTCATGCAGTTGGCCACCGGACTATATTGAAACGTACAACATGGCTGACTTGTGCTGTTAATGTAGTTCAAAACTCTTTAAAAGTACTCTAAGCTGAATACATTTTGAATAAAACCTGTAAATACACTTCAGCTCCTATAACAGCGGTTTGAGCCCCATTACCCGAATTATGATATAAGCGCGCTGTTACAGCAGCATTGTTGCCAAATGGTTATTGGATTGCTTTTAATAGGCTTTTATAGCAACAGAGAAGAGAGTTGAGTAACAGTTGTATTAAAGCGCCTTATTCAGACAATTAGCTATTCTATAGCTGTTATATGATTTTAATAGAACAATTATGCTGAATAAAAGTGATTTAGTAGCGCTAATTCAGCATTTATTAAAAGGTGGAATAAAAGTGCTAAAAGATAGTGCTATAAACGTTTATACGACATGATTATAGCACTAATTAGCGAAAATTGCTAAATAGTCGAGTTAACCGCTATTATACGATATATTGGTGTTTCAACAACCGTAACTCGGCTGTTATACGATTACAGGCTGAGTAAATCAATTCTTATACGACTATTTTGCTAGTTGGGTAGTGACTAGTGACCCTGCCTGCGAAGCCGATGGTCCTGGGTTTGAATCCCAGTAAGGGCATTTATTTGTATGATGATACAGATATTTGTTCCTGAGTCATGGGTGTTGTATTTAAGTATTTGTATATTTATTATATATATCGTTGTCTGAGTACCCACAACACAAGCCTTCTTGAGCTTACTGTGGGACTTAGTCAATCTGTGTAAGAATGTCCAATAATATTTATTTATTTATTTATGTACTATAAATGAAGAAATAATTAGTACCAATCAGATTTAATTTATTGTATAAAATAGTGATATAACTAAGCTTTTCAATCTCGTACCCAATAAGGCCACTCAGCACGGTACTCGACTGAAAAGTTCTCCATTATGGCTCCTCTACACGATGGGCCAACGCCGGCCACTCCAAGGCACGTAGCCATGCGGTAGAATGAGATAGCAATATCACTTGCTCCCTCTAACGCACAAATGCGTCCCTTGGAGTCGCCGGCGCTGGCCCTTTCGTGTAGAACTGTAGTGGAGCCATTAAGTATATCACGATTGTATAAACTACTATCAACATATCTTCAGAAAGCGCTAAATCATAATAAAAATGCAACCGGGCAAGTGCGAGTCGGACTCGCGCACGAAGGGTTCCGTACCATAATGCAAAAAAAACGAAAAAAAGCAAAAAAAGAAACGGTCACCCATCCAAGTACTGACCACTCCCGACGTTGTTTAACTTTGGTCCAAAATCACGTTGTTGTATGGGAGCCCCATTCAAATTCAAATCTTTATTTTATTCTGTTTTTAGTATTTGTTGTTATAGCGGCAACAGAAATACATCATCTGTGAAAATTTCAACTGTCTAGCTATCACGGTTCGTGAGATACAGCCCGGTGACAGACAGACGGACGGACGGACGGACGGACGGACGGACAGCGAAGTCTTAGTAATAGGGTCCCGTTTTACCCTTTGGGTACGGAACCCTAAAAATCATAGCATTTGGCGTAATTTGCCACTACCATCCCACAAATAATATTCTACCCACAATGATTTAGCAAAAGTCAATCTTATTTCTATACAAATAAGGTTTATAATCTAAACGAAACATTTCTACAGATGGTGCTCCCCTCACGATATTATTTGGCGATAAAATCATTAATACGCGATGTTCCGCCATTTTGAAAAAGGTCATAAGTAACGCAATTATTCTTGCGAATTCGGTGCTTTTTCTTTTAAAAACGGTATTGTATTGTAATGTACCCTATTGTGTAGTGGTTTGGGTTCATTTTTAATTGATAAATTGTAAGAAGCTTAACGAATTTATATAACATGTACCAACCATCGCCCACAGTTAACTGACAGTTCGTAAACCTTATTACGAAGGGCATAAGGTCCACCGATGGACAGTTAAGAGTGGCGAGATTAATTTTAGGGCTCTGCGGATACAATGTAAAGAAACAGAACCCTTTTAAACGGCATAATTACTCTACAGACGGGGTGCCCTTTAATTTTCACAGAATTTAAAAAAGGTAATTAAAGTTAGCTATTGAATTACATTAATTATATCATTGTAATTAAAAATGGACCCGGGTATGTCCTTAGACCACGTCCAAGACCACCGGTGGACGGGCAGCAGCGTCCCTCAAATTCGGTGTACTCGACTGCCATCGCCAACCCGCCTGCCAAGCGTGGCGATTATGATGGCATTTTTAAAGAAAAAGGGGGAGGCCTATGTTCAGCAGTGGTCGTCTTATGGCTGAGATGATGATGATGATGAATTAAAAATAATAATAATTTATTTCAGATCATATTAACCATCCATAGAATTACACACACACACACACACACACACACACACACACAATACAGATAGGTACTTACAATATTTTCAAACTTAACACAAATAAAATGAAGTCAAATAAGTAGGTACTTAAAACCTTTTCGACGCCGTGTCAAACACAAAAGCTGTCACTCGGATGCCACGTACCGGAGTGGCAAAACTGAAATTGAACTTCATGCATAATGCACGTACGTCTATATTGCTCTGTGGTCTGTGACCGATAATTCAGTCTTTGGCGTTGGACCTGCGGTGCGGATATATCGGTCATTGGCGTCCAAAAGGTTAAAAGACGCCGCCGGTACGATGCTCCTATTTAATAGTAGTTTTTGTGACTGCTACATAATGAAAGGCATGTAATACGAGTGGGGGTTTATGAAACAAGCTGAAAGCGAGTGACATTAATTTGAATGGAAATACAAATCGCGGTTATAGCCCTGAGTACCCACAACACAAGCCTTCTTGAGCTTACCGTGGGGCTTAGTCAATTTGTGTAAAAATGTCCTATAATATTTACTTATTATATTATTTATTATTTACTCTTCTAACTACATTTTTAAAGAAAACTAGATGTTATCCTTCAGCTTTTTCATAGTTAAATAAGACGCAAGTACTAAATCAAAAACTAGTAACAAAAACACAAAGTCCAAAATCATACCAACATAAAACAACAAATAAAATCACTACTTAACCACCCTTTGCCACCCTCGTAACTACCCCTATATTTATTAACTTTTCGCTAAATGGCCGAAAAGTTGTAATAGTATTTTATACTAACATTATTCGCAAAACGTATCATTCAAATTTCTATCTTATCTGTCACAAAATAGAGTCGATTTTAAACGGTTTATTTTACACATGTTTGCAAAACGTATCATTCAAATTTATATCTTATCTGTTACAAAATAGAGTCGATATTTAAACGGTATATTTTACACGTGGGTATCTTCGTAATGTAGGTAGATACGACGTTTTTGTTTTAAGGCGGCTCCCCTCACCCTTGGTACAGTCGGGCGTAATTTGATAGAGTAAAACAACATTTCCTGGACACGGCGGACAATTACCGGTATTGATATTGTTTTTATGTCCAAATGTAGCTGATAAAAAAGTATGTGAGTAAAGAGCAGGGATGTTGCGGATGCAGATTTTTTGACATCCGTAGGATATCTGCGGATGCGGATGTCAAGATTGGGTACTTAAAAAACATCAAATATTAAATTTTTTGTAATTTTTATTAAAAAAAAAACGAAACGGTTAGTATTTGAGCAAGAATATAGGTGCGTTATATTTACTTATTAACGTATAATCTCTTTTGTTACAGATACCGGATGCGGGATGTGTCAGTGATCAGTGTAGTGGTGTGTGTGCGTGAAAATGTGTTGTGTGTGTGTGAGGAGCCGGCGCAGAGCTGAATGATCGCTTCCATAGAAGGTGAGAGAAAAATTTCTTCTTCCTAAGATATATGTAACTCCTTTTAACCTTTTGGACGCCAATGACCGATATATCCGCACCGCAGCTCCAACGCCAAAGACGGATTAATCGGTCACAGACCACAGAGCAACATAGACCTACGTGCATATTATGCATAAAGTTCAATTTCAGTTTTGACACTTCGGTGACGTGGCGTCTGAGTGACTGCTTTTGTGTTTGACACGGCGTCGAAAATGTTAAGATAAGTAAATTGTCTAAGGAAAAAACGTACCTATGAAAATCAAGAAAAAATATCCTCGAATACCTTTCCATACCTTTGGGCGCCATACCTTTGGTCTATAGTCGAGTAGATGGCGTTAATATTTATATTTAATAAGTTAAAACATATCAGTGAAAGAATAAGGATCAAAGTCAAATGGCGTTCTAACAGTTTTCTCTTCTGTTGAAAGATGGCAGTAAATTTACAGTGGCCACATAACTTACTTTGACAATCCGTCTCTATACAATCTATTCTCTTTGCTGATATCATAGCTACTCTACTTGTGTTCATGTAACATATGTGCTAGCGTCAGTTTTAAAGACATAACTAATGGCTATATTAAACTATACTAAGGTCAGACAGAACACATGGTACATTCGAGGTAATTTTAAAGCAGTCTAGACTTTTAAGGCTCCTCTTCACGTTGGGCCAACCCCAACGCCAAGAGGGACGCACCCATGCGGTAGAATGAGATAGCAATATCACTTGCTCCCTCTAACGCATAAATGCGTCCCTCGTTGGCGTTGGGGTTGGCCCAACGTGAAGAGGAGCCTTTAGACATATGGTAGTGTGCCAATAAGTACAGTCAGCTGCAGAAATAGTTGACCACAGAAGCTTGTTTCCAGTCGAATCTATCTTCACAGTTGATTTACAGTGTGGAAAAATAAGTCGGGCCCTGGAGGGAAACTACCTTAAATCCTTAAGTTGGCTCATTTCACTTAAAGGAGACATTCCTTTATTTTTAAAAAGAAACAAAACTTGCATGCAGTAAGGTATAAAAAATCTGCTAGAGTAACACCAAGCTAAGTCTGCAGCGATTTTGATAGCAATGGAAGAAGTTTGTTTAAAATAACACTTGCACCGTCTGGGCTATCAATATCGCTGCAGACTTATATTGGTCTAACTCTATCCGTGTCAGTGTTGCCAACTTGGCATAAATGATGCCAGATCTGGGCATATTTTCACTCGCTTGGGCACCAAAATTTTCCATTTAGCATCTGGCATATTTTTTAGCATAACTTAGTCTAAGCCAAGTTTGCACCACTTCGCAGCAACAATTTGCGCCATCGCATTATGTGGTTCATATTTTCATTTTATGAATTTTGACTTTTGTGGACGGATGGACGTCAACGGGCTATATAAAGTTGGTCAAGCAGATCTTGTCAGTAGAAAAAGGCGGTAAATTTGAAAAAAGTATGTGTTTTAAGTGTCTAATTCCAAGTGATATTTTAGCATTTTTTTAGCATAGGTGTTTTAAAAATATTTAGCATAATTTTGGCATAATCTAGACATTAGTCTAGCATTTTTTTTAAATCCGAGTTGGCAACACTGATCCGTGTTAACGATGGTCGATCGAGGCGTAACAAAAGAGTAAACTCACGGTCGGGTAAAAGTTGAGACAATGCGGGTCATTGACCCCGCGGGTGTACACGTATTTGGACATGCGCTTCACACGACTCCACACTGAGAGAAAAGTACAACAAAAACTCACTTAGAATTACAAAAATAAACTTAATCCGGGGACAAGGAGAGTTAACTAATAGGAACAAATTGACTTCTGCAATTTCTATTAGTTCTTGCAATTTCTATAATCTTTTTATTGAAATTATGTTTGGGATTACTGAGCTGTTTGTAGAAATAAATAAACTTTACAGAAATAGTGAAACGTCCATAATTATTACTAAAACTTCATTTTTTCCCCCAGTACAGAACTGTTTTTTAATTCCTGGTGATGATTTTTCTCTCAGTGCAGTTGTTTAGTTTCTACTGTGTAATTCATTATTAGAGATGCAACGGATAGTTGTTCGGCCGGATACCGGATACCGGATCTTCGGCCTGACCATCGGCCGAATATCCGGTATTCGACCGCTGGATATCCGGCCAGCGGAACCATACCTACATTTCAGTGGAATGTTTAAATTGTTTTAAAATAATAAACAAGTGCCATTATGACCATGACTGTTTCTTAAATTCAAATTAATTTACTCCGAAATCAAGCAATGTTACTATCCGGTATCCGGCCGGATAGTAGGTCCCTATCCGGTATCCGGCCGTAGTTAAAAGCATGGCCGGATAGGCCGGATACCGGATAGTAACCGAATATCCGGTGCATCTCTATTCATTATAAACAGGATGACTGACTGCCCGATTCGAACTTTAAGGTATGTCGATTAATAGATCTAGAAGCGATATGGATTAGATGTGTCAGTGTCAAAAGTGACGTTTTTGATTGAAGAAACGGTCACATTTGACACTGACATATCTAATCAATATCGCTTCTAGATCTATTAACCGACGTATGTTAAAGTAAAGTTCTAATCGGGCCGTCAGGGCCGTATTCGAGCAATGAGATACGTCAAATACTGGATATTGAAACGCATTGGACCGGCAATCCAAAGATGTGGGTTCGAGTCCCACGTATTGGCCAGTGTCGCCTTTTTACACAGATTTTCGAGTGATGAAATCGAGCGCTCGAAATTTAAAAATCGGCCCCCTGGTAGGCGTGGCTCACTCCGCGATTTCGTCGCTTTGCTACAGGTAGCTAAAAGTACATCCGTGCGCCACCAATTGCGTACACCAATTTTTGTGGCTAGCCATAAGCCGCACGTGGTGCTGTCGCCACCTAGCGGCCATATCTGTCCTGATCGTAACAGACGCGCTTTGTTAAAGTGACATTCCATTTCCAACTGCAGCTGCAATACTGTTCATTTTACTATGGAAACGCGTCGCTGCCATTGACAATTTCCATAGTAAAATGAACAGTATTGCAGCTGCAGTTGGAAATGGAATGTCACTCTTAGAGAGTGCGTCTTCTGTACCTAGTACTATTATTTATTCTGTGCCCCTGGTATATTGACCTCAAGTCGTCTCTAATGTCATAGCGAACCAAATATAGTAGGAAGAGAAAAGCGACGTGGGTGGCGATGTAATGACCACTGGTTTCTAATGTTTCTATTATGTTCCGAGCTAATCGGACAGACGCCATCAGATATATAATGGCGCCATTCATTTATTATAGTTCGTTTTTTTTAGCATTAGAAAGAACTCCACAGAAGCAAGCGTGCAGTTTTTATCAGGCTCTTTAATTGTTAATAATTATTGAATTATCTAATGTAGCATGTCAATACATATAATTTACTTCAAATTATTACCGCTAAAAGTGCCGGATTTGGAACCACAAGCTTACTTCTGCGAAGTTCTTTCTAATGCTAAAAAAACGGACATTAGGTATTTTTATTTCTCAACTTCTATCACTCACTGTATCACCTACTCACATTACTTGTTTATTTTTTCCCGTGTCTCCCCTAACCCTAAGGTTGTCTGGAAGAGATCGCTCTTTAGCGATAAGACCGCCTGTTGTCCACGATACGAATTAGGGAAGGGGGTAAAAATACATACATAGGTATCCAAATGTAAAAACCATATCGTTCATTGATTAAATTAGTTGACGTCACGAACCTGACCTAGGTTACCCCCACACGCGTACCCCCTACACCCCCAATCAGCTGTTTAGGGGGTGAGAGGTGTATGGGGGTTTCTTATGGCATCAGTGGCGGACGTCTGACAAAATAGTTATGTTGGAGACAATTTGGCAGAATTGAGTGCCGTGTTATTGCATAGTCAACCCTTTCCCAATCCAAAAATATTCCAATTAAGGTTGACTCACGCTTAGACCGGGCCGTGCCCGGGCCGAGGAGTCCGACATGTCTTTTTCTATGACGGCTGATCAAAGATCACGTGGTGTTTTCCATTGGAAACGAAGCGCTGGAAGCTGCGGCCCGACCCCGGCTCGGTATAGCGTGAGTCAACCTTTAAGGCCCGTGCACACCGGCTGCGTGTGCGTGACGTGCACGTGTGCGTGCGGAGTTGTATTGTACAGGTCCTTATGAGAGACGGCACACCGCTTGCGTGATGTGTGCGTGTGCGGCTCCAACATTTTAGCGCATGCGCACGTGCACGTCACGCACGTACGCAAGCCGGTGAACACAGGCCTTTAATCCAGTTTTGATGATTCTTTTGAAGACAAGTCCTATTTCCTGAAAGTGTAATCAAATTTAACCTTTAAATCGGAATACTAAAGTTGAAATTCTATTGGTTTGTATGAAGCCGAAATAGTGGAATTAGAGTTAAAATATTGCCACATCGCCGGTTTCGCTGTTTTATTTACTCTAATGTTACTCTACTTGTTTTTTAGGGTTCCGTACCCAAAGGGTAAAACGGGACCCTATTACTAAGACTCTGCTGTCCGTCCGCCCGTCCGTCCGTCTGTCACCAGGCTGTATCTCACGAACCGTGATAGCTAGACAGTTGAAATTTTCACTGATGATGTATTTCTGTTGCCGCTATAACAAGAAATACTAAAAACAGAATAAAATAAAGATTTAAATGGGGCTCCCATACAACAAACGTGATTTTTTACCAAAGTTAAGCAACGTCGGGAGTGGTCAGTACTTGGATGGGTGACCGTTTTTTTTTTTTGCTTTTTTTTTTGTTTTTTGCATTATGGTACGGAACCCTTCGTGCGCGAGTCCGACTCGCACTTGCCCGGTTTTTTTTGCATTATGGTATTTTAATTATTGTGATTAGTCGCTAAATTCGTTGACGTCACAACCCTGACCTGGGCTACCTCCATATACGTACCCCCTGCACCCCCAGTCAGCTGTTTAGGGGGGTTGTGTGGGGTGTATGGGGGTTTCTTATAGGAGTCATTCTAAGTTAAGAGGTATTAATGGTGTCCATGATACATATTCATACTTTTCTTAAACAATTTAAATAAATTATGGTAATTTCCCTTAAAAGATTGCATTTCCTCTATAGACACTCAATTTCAATTAATTAATTAATTCAGTTCTGTCACAATTGCCCCTCAAACATGCAAAAGTCCCCTCCCCTGGCCTGTCCCTTTGCAGGTTTTACAATAAATCAGTAATTTTATCCAGATGTAATTCCCATAAATCCGTTAAATTTGGTATACTTCATAAATTAAAACAAATATTTATTGTAATGTTATTAATAAAATCCTTTACATTTTTCTTTCTTTTTTCTTTTTCATAAAAATTATTTATGTTAAAGTTTGTCCCCCAAATTCTATGTCTCCTACCTACTATTATGTAAATGTAAAAATATTGGGTTTATAATTTTAATTATTGAGATTTTAATCCCAATAACAATGCATTTGATTCAACACTAACAACCAACCCTGCGACAGTCATCTTTTGGTTACAATTGTCAGTCATTTTGATCATTGACCCCTTTACTTGACAATGTTGTTTTATGAAAGTGGTATCTCCCCTGATCAGTTTTATTTCAAAATTATTGATATAAATACTTAATTGTATTTGTATATTTACTATAGTTTATGCATAGATTGTATAAAAACTTATTTTAATTATTTACGATAAATACTTTCACAATTATATGTGTTTTGACATGAAAAAGTCACTCCCCTGGCGTCTTTCCCCTGGCGCATAATTTTCCAAAATGTACAGTAGAGGTATGAATTCTTGTTTAAATGAATCATTACACTTTAATTGGCTGGTGTTTGTAAGACGGCTGGTCAAAATTTCGATTTTGTTTATGTTTTTAAAGAGATCAGGGGAGAGACCCTTTGCTCTTTATTACATAGAAAAAGTACGGTCTCTACCCTGGTGTCTTCTAAAATGGTAAAAAATTAAAAAAATGACTGATAAGCTTACAAATATACATAAAAGAGTTGTTTCAATAAAAATATTGTATAATTAGACCAAAATTTTAACATTTATGTTGTGCCACTTTTTCATACATGCGATTACCTCTTAACTTAGAATGACCCATAGCACGATCACTTAACGACCACGTTTATATTTTTATTTATATATTAATTTATACAAATATAAATGTTTATTTCTTAGAATATGATACAAAGATGGTAGAAATACAATAAGTGCGTCATATTCTGCCTCTCCATAGGCTACGGCGACCGCTTATAATCAGGCGGACTGTATGTTACAAGTACAATATGGTAAGCCGCTGACTAAGTTCTGTTACGTGACGTAACAGACCTGACCTAGGTACCCCCCTACCTTCCAGTCAGCTGTTTAGGGGGGCAGCGTGGGTGGTAGAGAGGGTGGGGGGGCTACTTATTGCATTATCCAGTAACCTTGCAATATTTTTTGTGGAATTAGGTTTTTGTGCTACGATGGTACAGGTGCAGTCGCAATCAGATATATCGGAGCTGCCGAGGTGCTCAATAATATCTGAACACGCACTCTAAAGCTTTGACAGAGGTCTTAACTAAAGCTTTGACAGAGGTCTCAAGCTTTAGAGGAGTGCTCAGATATTTGTGAGAACCTTGGCCGCTCTGATATATCTGATGGCGACTGTACATATCTACGTTGTCAAGTTTGTTTTTATTTCTTTTTAACCCACATCCGAATAGTTTTGCATAATTATTCTTATTAAATAAAGCGATGTCTTCAAATAAGTTGTAGTGCTGTACAAGGGACGTATTTATGCGTTGGAGGGAGCAAGTGATATTACTATCTCATTCTACCGCATGGCTGCGTCCCTTGGAGTGGCCGGCGCTGGCCCATCGTGTAGAGGAGCCATTACACGAAGAAGACCGCAAAATTATCTGACACGATCTTATTTGTAGAGCCATAAGAGCGTGTCATATATTTTCGCGGACTTCGAAAAGTAACATATTATTGCAGGTCACTGATACGAAATAAAAATTGATTGCACATTCTGCGGGCGCAGCACGGTTCCATTTTTATCGACTATCACTATGCGCGTCCCTTTCGCACTTACATACTTGTTAGAACGTGACAGGTATGGTGACAAGGGATAAAAACGCCACCGTGCTACGCCGCCTGGTGTGTTTAAAAGTTTTTTCTCAAACATGCAATGCAATATTGATGTTATGTTCCTTATAATAGGCTGCGAAGTATGACGTTTCAGGTTCGGCTAGGACAAGAGGTATTTAATGGAATTTCATACAAATCTTGCAGGCCTAGGCCGGCAAAGTCCTCTTTTTTAATTTCCATTTCACAGATATTTGTGACACAGCATCGTGGCATTCAGCCATTAAAAAAAACTAGAGGCAGTATTTGCTTTATGGTTCGTAATGACACTCTACCACTACGCCTATAAAAAGAAACAAAAACAATGTTTGCTACAATTTGCAGTTTTATTTGTATAAAATCAACATGAACTTAATAAATAATACATTATTAACCAAATTCTGTAATTTTAAATTATAAATTTAACTACACAAATAAATACATTTAAAATATTTCATCTAAACGTTAGCGGTAAAAAGGTCTACTCAAACACGCGTAGTTATTTTTTTAAATTGTTATGGAGGCAAAGTTGAAAAATTTTCATTCTGTATTTCTGTTTTATTGGATTTATGGTGCGTTGTTGATTGTTTTTACTTTAATATGAGTCCCGACAAAATAATGAAATTAATTTTAATTGTAATCGTAGGAGTTGGAATTGGCAGCGTAACCAGAATTGATTTTAAATAACTTGCTGTCTCTGCCGCCAAGTCAAAGACGAAGTATCTATATGGTTGCTTATGGCAATTTTATTATTTTAGAATCTAAGAAAAATGGCTTACAGTTTATTAGAAACAGTTTTGTGGCATATTTTAAAGAAATGAAAGTAACTACAAAATCGTGAACACTGTGGAAATTATACTTATTTTCTCCATGCATAAAGCAACGATGTATGTGAAACATGAGATCAACATGAAAGACTATGTAAACTTATGTGACGAAAACGACAGTCAGACGGATACAAGGCGAAAAAATCAAAGATACATGAAAATATACGGGTAGTAAAAATACACGACTCGTGTAAAACATACGCGTGATAAAGATATAGGTACGTGTTAGTTATATTTTGGGTGTAGTTTACTTTTAGTTTTTTCTATAAATAAAACTTGGGTTTCGTGGATTTTTTATTTTATTTATTTCATTGCATGTTTGAGAAAAGCACTATACATACCTCGGCGGGAAATGGGGTTGCCCGCGCTCAGACCTATCCGGCCTCGCTTCGCTCGGCCGTCTATATGTCTTCGGCCGGCAACCCCTTTTGTCCCGGCCTCTGTAGTAATGTACATTAGTATAGACATTTGGTACATACTTATTTGTATATATTATCACCGGATGAGGATAAGGAGGCCTTTTATCAACAGCTTCGCCAGGTTCTAGTGGCTGTCCCAAAACATGATAAGATCATTTTGTTGGGAGATTTTAACGCTCGTGTTGGCACCGACCATGATCTCTGGAACGGTGTCCTCGGTAAACATGGCGTGGGAAGGTGTAACGACAATGGATCCAGACTCTTGTCGTTGTGTGCCGAATTTGACCTTGGCATCACGAACACATTCTTTCGTCTTGCGGATAAATATAAAACTTCGTGGATGCATCCTCGGTCGAAGCATTGGCATCTGCTCGATTACGTCATCGTCCGCCGCAAAGACCTTGGTGACGTTCTCGTAACGAGAGCGTTGCGTGGGGCGCTGGGCTGGACTGACCATCGTCTCATTAGATCGAGGATGCAACTAAAACTTAAAGCTCCACGGCGAGCCTCCCACAAAATCCCTCAAAAAATTGCGTTTTCTAAACTTATCACCGCACCAGATCTGCGTGGTACGCTGGATTCAGCATTTGCTGCGCGCACTCTGCCGACTGAATTCCCCACCACCGACGATGAGTGGCGATGCTTAGTGGAAAATCTTCACGCCTGTGCTCTGGAGACAATAGGGAAACCAGAAAAAAGACACCAAGACTGGTTTGACGCAGCTGATGACAGCATAAAAATTCTTGTCGAAAGGCACAGACGCGAAATGAACTCAAAGTCGGTGGATGCACGTAGCAAAAAGGATGCTCAACACAACCTTAGAGCCAAGATCCGCGAACTCAAGGACAAATGGTGGAAAGAAAAAGCTGACGAATTACAGCATTGCGCTGATACTCACCAGACTGGGAAGTTCTTCGAGGGCATACAGGCCATTTTCGGCCCACGGGTCAAGAAAATTGCGCCAATGTACTCAAAAGACAGACAACACCGAGTTACGGATAAAAATGCCGTATTGAAGCGATGGGCAGAACATTTTAATGATGTTTTGAACCCCTGTGCGCTCAGTGCTAATCTGTCCTACATAAACATGCTCGAAGAGCTTCCGGTCTGTCATCAACTAGATGATCCACCAACCTATGAAGAATACGTAGCGGCAATAAAGCGTCTCAAAAACCTAAAAACTCCCGGAATGGACCAGCTTCCGTCTGAATTGTACAGATACAGTGGAAAGACCAATGTCAATAGGCTTTACCAACTCGTTTTAAGAGTGTGGAACACTGAAAAAGTGCCCCAAGACTGGAAGGATGCGGTAATTTGTAAGCTGTACAAAGGGAAGGGAGATGTCTCCGATTGCAGCTCTTACCGAGGCATATCGCTTCTTTCCAGTGCCGGTAAAATTCTGGCGCACATCATCAACGCACGCCTAAGCCAACTAGCTGAACGACACCTCCCACAGAGTCAGTGTGGATTCCGTCCTAGCAGAGGAACCATTGACGCCATCGCTGTCGTAAGGCAACTCCAAGAAAAAAGTCTGGAACAACAACGGCCTCTCTACATGTGCTTTGTCGATTTAGAAAAAGCATTTGATAGAGTTCCACGTGAGGCCCTCTGGCTTGTTCTTCAAAAATCTGGGTATCCAAAGAAGTTCGTAAACCTGATTTGTCAATTTCATGTTGGAATGAAGGCACAGGTTCAACATGATAGCGAACTTTCTGAGGAGATCCAGATTTCGAGTGGAGTAAAACAAGGATGTGTCCTGGCACCCACACTCTTTGCCATTTACTTTTCAGCGGTCATGAGAGACGCACTCAAGTGTTGCAGCAACCTAATCCAGCTTAACGTAAGGACTGGGAGAAGTGTGTTCGACATCTCGAGATTCAGAGCGAAGTCCAAGGTGCAAAGAGTCCCTATAATGGAGATTCTTTACGCTGACGACGTATGCCTAATGTCCGATAGCATGACGGATCTTCGAAGCTATGTTGACGCTTTACATATCTCTTGTCAACGGTTCGGACTAGTCATTAGTGCTTCCAAGACTCAAATCCTCAAGCAACCACCAAGAGGTAGCGAAGCTGATCCAGCAACGCTGTATCTAGATGGGAAGCCACTAGATGAGGTATCGCGCTTTAAGTACCTTGGAAGTACTGTCCGAAATGACAACACTTTGGCTTCGGAGATACCATTCCGCATCGCTAACGCCGCTGCCAATTTTGGACGACTCGCTGACCGGGTTTGGAGGTCCCATGATCTTAAGCTAGAGACGAAGATTAGCGTTTACAAGGCGCTAATCATCCCGGTCCTATTGTATGGCTCAGAGACATGGTGCCTTTACAAATCTGATATAAAAAAGCTAGACACCTATCACCTAAGGTGTCTAAGATATATACTCAGAATCAAATGGCAAGACCGGGTTCCAAATTCTGAGGTCCTGCGTCGTTCCGGGCTCTATGGTATGGAGG
This sequence comes from Cydia fagiglandana, assembly GCF_963556715.1. Lineage (NCBI taxonomy): Eukaryota > Metazoa > Arthropoda > Insecta > Lepidoptera > Tortricidae > Cydia > Cydia fagiglandana. The sequence continues at coordinate 3,486,263 of NC_085956.1, forward strand.
CTCTGCTAATGCAACGACAGCTAAGGTGGTGTGGGCATGTTCTCCGTATGGATGACCGCCGCTTGCCCAAAACCGTATTCTACTCTGAATTGGTGGAAGGTAAGCGGAAGCACGGCGGTCAGCATCTGCGTTATAAAGACGTGCTCAAACGACACCTTAGCGCTTGCAATATCGACCCTGAACGTTGGGAGGAGCTTGCAACAGACAGGTCATCTTGGCGGTCGACCATTTGTAATCGCATCAAACTGTTTGAGGAAGACCGCCTCAACATCTTAGATGCAAAACGCCAACAACGCAAAGAGAGACCGAAGCCCTCTTACACGTATACATATAACGCGTCTGGCCAACTCTATTGTAACACCTGCAGAAGAGTCTTTAAGACCAAGTTCGGCCTGGCCAGCCACATTCGGGCTCATAACAGGCGTAATCCGTAAATTTTATTTTTGGGGTCGCCGTAATCGAAATCGATGAGGAGGACTATATATTTGTATCTACGTAACTTCCCTCTAAAAGTCTACAGTCTACACCCATACAGTCTTCCTACGCTAAAACGCCGTATTTTCATTGAAAATTTAATGCAAATACCGCTTTTTAGCTTAGGAAGGCAGTATGGGTGTTGGATAGGGTTGCCAGATGGTCGGGATTTGGCGGGATTATCCCGATTTTTAGCATGTGTTCCCGATTCCCGACAAAGTGTAAACTGTCCCGAAAAACAGCTTCACGTTATAAAACAATAATTTCAAGTTCCGAACTGTCGTCGAGCAAGCGAGCTGACGTAATGCCAATAAAGTAAAATATCATTGTTTTTAATACAATTACTTTAATTTGAATGAATTTTTTTTCCCGACTTAAGTCCCAAAATCCCGAAAACTTGATATTGTTTCCCGATAATAGCGCCTTTCGATCTGGCAACCCTAGTGTTGGAGGGTGCCTCCCCCGCCCGTCAATGGTGAATATTTTAACGATGAGCTATTATTGCAAATTGTAGCGTGTTTATTATAATGTATGTCAGTCTGTGGTGTAATGTTTAGGTGTAATCATCATCATCTGAGGCATTATAGCCGCGGGTGGGCCTTAGCCTGGTCAAGCAAGTCTCTCCAGTCCGATCTGTTTGTGGCCTTCCTTCTCCAACTTTTCACTCCCAAGATCCTGATGTCCTGGTATACGCCATCCAACCATCTGAGCTTGGGCCTGCCTTTGCCTCTGCGGCCCTCCGGTCGGCCTTCTAGAAGGCGCTTGGGTACTCTGTGGGTTTAGGTGTAATAATAGATCAATAAATATGACGATGTGGACGATGATGTTGGTCTGACACTTTATTATCCTCTGTACCGTATTTCTGTGTCTAAACCCTGTGTGTTACTGTTTTTTGTCACAAAAAAGGCAAATACACTCCATAAGCGTAACGCAGCACGGCTCTCTGCGTTTGCACGCCGGTTGTGACCTATTTAATAGTAAGTAAGATGTCACATTGCTTGCGTATCTTGGGGCTCTTGGAGGACACAGCCGGGCTAGCACATGATTGGCGCGACGGTATCTCGCGGCGAGATAGACTACCCGTTCCTCTTTAATTAACATACACTTTGTTTTGTTTATTTATTTATTAAGGAAATAACACACAAGCGCACATCAAGCGTATACAGTAAAATTTTATTTACACAGAATAAGAACAAGTGCATTTTTACATCTGACCCACTTACCCACTTTTGCTGCTGACTGTTCAATTACATCATTAATACCCACTATAAACCTAACATGAGCATGCCTTCATTTCTGAGTAATGATATCGGCCTCGATATCGTTATAAAAGTGCTATTTATTATCATGACAGGTAATTGGTCAATCGTGAACCTTATTTGAAGGGCATAAAGCCCACAAATGGTCAGATATTAATGTTACTGATATCATTCACGCCTGGGTTGCCAGGTTCCGTACCCAAAGGGTAAAATCGGGAACATATTTCTAAGACTCCACTGTCTGTCTGTGACCAGGCTGTATCTCATGAACCGTGATAGCTAGGCAGTTGAAATTTTCACTGGTGATGTATTTCTGTTGCCGCTATAACAACAAATTACTCCGAATAAGAGTCCGACTCGCACTTGTCCGGTTTTTACAAAGGCATAAGATCCACCGATACTCAGTTTAGAAGTGCTGTTATGGTTTTTCGCCCAAACTGTTGTTAAATAACTTTACCTGAACCTTATCACAAAGGCTATAAGGTCGATCAATGTTCAATCTTTGATGTTACCATCGTCCACATAATTAACTAACCTTTCATAACCCTTATCACCAAGTCTTAAGGTTCACCGATGTTTAAGTAATGAGTGTGAGTGTAGCAGTTCGTACTATAATTTGCATAATTTGACCCACGTAACCTTTATTGCCAAGACATAAGATCGACCAAGAGTCAGACAAATGTGTTACTGCCATCGCCAACACTGTTAACTGTCCATCGGTGGACCTTATTACAAAAGGCATAAAGTCCACCGATGGTCATGGTGTTGCTGTAAGTTAGTACTACAGTAACAGTACATTTAACTGACCTTTCATAATCCCTATCACAAAGACATAAAGCCTATAAATGATCACATTAATTTAGCTGGTAGTAATGATCGGTGGTCTTGACCCGCTTTCGACGTAATTATTGATTAACAAGAATAATGTACATGTTACTAGGCTTTTTACACGGTTTGTTGAATTGTTGACGTGTCAGACGTGTTATATTGAGATATTCAGATTGTCACACGGTTACTAAAAAATATATACCTATGTCGGCGGCCGATCGTAAGATCAGGCATTTCGTGAAATTCCTAGGCATATCGAGAAACGTGAAAATCTTTGACTCGTTCCCTGTAACGACGGAGCCCCGCTACGCGGAGCTCCTATTTCTGGACAGTTTGCCCTTCGGGCATCTGAAGCAACCTAATAACGAACCTATCTTACCGATATATATTGGTTTAATGTGACTATCCTCAAAACAATACACAGGAACATTACGATCTGCCTGATCTTACGATCGGCCGCCGACACCTAGTTGGTCAAACCAATTTGTCAGTCAGTGAGAACTAGGAAAATTATAGGTACTCATCCTTTTCTTTCAGGTGCTAGTACTAGTGTAAGACAAAGATAGTATGATTCTCTCTGTCTATGTACTTTCTAGTACTGAAACTGATTTAATTTTTCTATTCACATTGTTTTATTATTATATTTTTTAATATTGTGACATTTTTAATTTATTTCTATTTGGATTGTTTTGGTTTGTTATGTAAGTACTAATTATAATTGTAATTTTATTTTATATTCAGGGCCGTGTTGCATAATAATCTACAACTAATATTACAAGCGGAACTCCTTTTCTAATAAGTGAAATTAGAAAAGGAGTTCCGCTTGTAATATTTGTTGTAGATTATTATGCAACATGGCCCTGATGTTAGGTTCTAATTCATTCTTTTCTTTCTTCTTATTTCTTGAATTTGGGTCTTAGGTTAGTATAGGGTTCTTACAACGTAAGTATAAAAGTACAATATAAGAACACTTACAAAACATTACAAAAAATATATAAACACATTATATAAAACCTATTAGGTTCTAATTTTTATTCTCTTTATTCATCATCCTTCTTAGGCTAGGGTTTTTATAATATGAATATAAAAGTAAAATATAAAAACACTTACGAAACAATAAAAAATACAATAATTCTTTTTATTATTACAAAAAATGATCACCATACGACAAGTAGTACTAAGCTGAAATGTATCTTTATTTTACCTGTGTGAAAATTGTATATTGAGATAAACTAAAACTATAGTTCGTTTTTTTAGCATTAGAAATAAGGTAAACAATCTTGATGTGTCTTTTAATTGAAAAACACATTTTAAAAATAAGTTACGGCAAATATGTAACAATTATGAATCTAACACGATCATTTATATTCTTCTGCTTTCATAAGTAATAGTTTTTGATTTTTATAAAGCATTTTTCAACACGTTGATCTTAATCCTGTATACTTCTGCTCATGGTATTCCGCCTGGTACTCTCTTCCCGTCTTTTCTAGGTCACCTGACTGACACAATCCTACGTCATCATGCGACAGAGCTATATGATAATATGCGATAGCGCTATATATAGCGGCCATGTTATTGTGACGCAGGTTTGTGTCAATCTGGGAAGAGAAGACTATGTTTTATTAGACTACGCTTCTGCTTACAATCGACCGTGCCTTACCATGCTCTCGTTCGTTTCCAGACGCGGTATGGAGAAGGAGAATGGGGAAGGCGGCGACGCCGGCAAGCCGCCGCCCGACGGGCTGCTCGACGCCGCGGGGCTCTTCGGAGGTAATCATCATCATCTTTAACCATTCTGCCCTCCTAAGCTAAAAAGCAGTATTTTCATTAAATTTTCATATAAAATACGTCCTTTTAGCTTAGGAGGGCAGCATTGACTGAAAGCGAATTACAAATACTATGTTACCACGAAGTACTTACCACTTTTATACGTCCCATACTGAGCACAGGACTTTCGCAGATGCATGGTTTCTTCACAATGTTTTCCTTAACACTGATTTAAACTTTCACGATTTTTACATATTATTAAATTGTACAACGGGACTTAATCGCGTATTTATGTTTTAAGATTTACCTCCGACGTTTCGAGGACGGCGTTGTCCCCGTGGTCTCGGAGAACACTATAATGTTTTCATCTACCCTCAACTGGCTTAAGGAGCCATGTGAGGGTAGATTTTGTTTACTTTTATTTACCTACCTAAAGATACAGAGTATTATAGTCAATCGACCATACACAACTCCAAATTTATAAATCATCACGGATATTATGTAAAACGAGTATATTCAAATCTTCTCAAACGCTTCCGTTGTTCACGAGATATCTCACTTTGAACCGTTACAAAATCGACCTTGTGTGTATTATAACAAAGTTTACAATAGATTGAACAGAAAAACGCAACCTAACCTGCCTACTCCATCAGTACTTGTATAATCGACCTTGTGTATATGGATACAGACTTCACAATAGATTGAAATGAGTAACGAACCTAACCTACCCAACCGTCTACGAAATGACGTAATTTGTTTGGAATACCGCGTCTCTTACGTCATTTAGCTGTTAGATAGCAATCGTAAACAGAATGACGTCATGCAATATTACAGACGCGGTTGTTACGCCCTTTTTGTTTTGTGTATACCTCTGTTATTGTTATAGAGTCGAGAACTCATCCGCCCAGTGTAATAGGGCCGGTACAGACGCGACTGCAATCCGACTGCAATTTGTATGGGAACGTTGCAGTTGGCGTGCAGTCGAATTTCTAGGTTTTTTTACGCCTTCTTGTCACACTTGGTCACATTTGGCACACCCTGGTGTGACGTCACGTTTTTTCAACGAAATCGGCAAATCGAATTAAGTTAGGTTGGACTGTCTATGTACATATTATTAATATTTTATCAAAATCTTTTTGAACAAAGAAATATTAGTAATTTTATAACCAAAAACTGATTAGGAAAGGAAATTAAACGAATAGAAATGATCATTCCAAAAACTTGTTATTTAATTGTACAGCGAATTAAATAATTCAAATAAGATAAAGTGACGTCAAGTAAAGTGTGTGACTCCCCGTCTCCCCTCCCCCCTGTCACAACATGTCACATTTTCTTGACCTCCTCCGCCCCCCTAAACGTGTGATGTAAATAATGGATGACTCCTTATGATGACATTTCCATTTGTCATTGCAAATGCCATGCAGTCAGGTATACTGGTTTCTAAGAGCGTTCGACTCGTTTCCGCTTGATCAGCTGTTGTAACAACACCGTCGAGTACAGGTCACTGGCCTCGATGACAAGAAACCAACTTACAAATGCGGCTGTTATCACTCTTATGTAGTACGCGCAAGGTCGCTTTTTGTTTGAACAAGCCGTTGAGTAAGATGGGCTTACGTTGCCAAGAAACCGACTTACAAATGCGGTTGTTATCACTCTTATGTGGTAGAGTTAAGGTCGGTTTTTGTTTGAATATAATGTATTGGTACATTTAGTTGGGTGATAAGTTATCAATGTTGCAATCGTTTCGCGTTTCTCTTAATTCTTGGTTAATCTTGGAATAGGATAAGTTTGTGTATATAAATAATTCAGGTGCGTATTTAACTACATATGTATTTACTTATAGTGAAGTGGAATTAAAAGATTATTTTGTGTATATTATATTATAGGCGCCATTCATTTATTACGTAAAACGATTTTGGCCAGTTTTTTACCCCCTCCCGCCCCTACGTAAGAAAAAATAAATATAGATATAAATAAATATAGGTTACTACTTTACAAATTATTATAAATAAATAAATACTGGTTGAGTGGAGGAAAGGAGGGGAGGCCTTTGCCCAGCAGTGGGACACTAAACCAGGCTAATAAAAAAAAACCGGGCAAGTGCGAGTCGGACTCGCGCACGAAGGGTTCCGTACCATAATGCAAAAAAAAACAAAAAAAAAGCAAAAAAAAACGGTCACCCATCCAAGTACTGACCACTCCCGACGTTGCTTAACTTTGGTCAAAAATCACGTTTGTTGTATGGGAGCCCCATTTAAAACTTAATTTTATTCTGTTTTTAGTATTTGTTGTTATAGCGGCAACAGAAATACATCATCTGTGAAAATTTCAACTGTCTAGCTATCACGGTTCGTGAGATACAGCCTGGTGACAGACGGACGGACGGACAGCGAAGTCTTAGTAATACGGTACGGTCTTTGGGTACGGAACCCTAAAAATACTATAGGACTAATTTACACAGATCGATCTAAGTAGTCCCACAGTTAGCTCAATAAGGCCAAAAAGAATAGATAGTATAGAGGGGTCCTGTCAAAGTAAATTTTGTAGTCACGGTACATTTACTGCCATCTATCGACACACGATTAAAACTTAAAATAAAATTGAAAATGTATAAATGAATTAAAATATGTTTACGGATATATGATTATTAATTTTTATTGTTTCACAATGACCCATGTTCTTTCACTGATACGTGTTAAAATTGTTAAATATCAAACGGTGTCGCCAACGCCATCTAACCGACAATAGGCCAAAGTTTATAGCGCCATCTATTCGAGAGTGACTTTTGCTTGACATCCGAGGCACGTTTTTTTCTTAGACTTTATTTATCTTATACGGAGTTATATATATCTCTGATAAGGCTCTGTTGTGGACACTATAGACGACGATATACATATATCACATGTGAAAAAGTTTTCACCACACCAGCTCGGAAAGAATTACTTTGCACTTCAAAAACGAATAGCAAAGTTGCATTTTATCCACGTGTGAGGCAAAGTAATCAAATGCAAATTTTGAGTTGTTTTCTTATGTTTGCTGGTAGAATTGACTTTTAAATGATGATCTTGGATGATAAATATTTAATAACATTCATTTGGATTTGATTTGGTTTGATTTTGTTTGATATTTTACATTTAATATTTGCTTCGGGTTGGTGTGGTGAAAAATTTTGTGTTTCACTCGGGGGCAAATTTTGTTTAACCCTCGTGCTTTGAAACCCTCGCAACGCTCAAGATTCCATTTTTCGAACCACTCGCTATGCTCGTGGTTCAATTTTGGAATCTTTCGCTTGCTCGGGTATCAATATTAGCACGAGCGGTTAAACAACAACTTTGCCCCCTTGTAAAACAAATAACTATTATACATAGGAAACATCCATAACCCAAGAACAAATAATTGTATTATAATATTTATAAGTACATGAAATAGGTATTTTGCCCTTCACGTTAGGTACGCCTTAGTATTTTCATTACTTTGCCTATGACAACAGTGTTTCATTCTGCCTTTTTACTTTATTTAAATATACACGGTGTAACATGAGGAAACCGAATAATTTTAACAGCGTATTCCTGATCATATTTAGAGACAAAAATGCCCTATAAACTTTTTTCAAATTCACCTAGTTTCAGAGATAATATTAATTAAAAAAAAAGACAAGTTATTATTGTTACATAGTGTAAAAGGCCTTTTTGATGGTGATGTTGCTCCTATGGGACTTGGTCTAAATATCCTTATTGATAGATGTCAAAAAGTGATAAGTACTTAACACTTTGCAAAAAGTAGATTTTACGAAAAATAATGTAAAAATCAATTTTAAGTGACAAGTTTACTAATATCGTTTATATTTTATGTACAAATACAGTCAAAAATTGAAAAAACTAAACAAAATAAAAAATTTTTTGCGTAATTGACCTAAACTTATATTACATTTTTTCCTCATGTTGCACCGTAGCAAAATAACTAAGTACATTTAGGCCGCCTGGATAACTTTATGAGAATGATGTGACTAATAATAAATAAGAGTAGTGTTGATACAGAAATAGATGCGATGACCGAATCGTCACTTTAATAGTGTTGTAAGCTATTTTAGGGTTTGATCGTTTGTGTCAATGTCAACGTGCGGCGTCTACCGTCTCATTTCCAAATCTCAAGCCATTTCCACATACATAATAGGTACATATATATTATCATAATTTATAAATGCGAAAAAAAAAGGCCTGTGCACACCGGGTGCGTGTGCGTAGACGTGCACGAGCACGTGCGCGTTGTAATAAATAGATTCTTATGAGAGACGACACACCGCTTGCGTGACGTGTGCGTACGCGGCTTCAACATTTTAGCGCACGGGCACGTGCACGTCACGCACATGCAGCCGGTGTGGCCTGGCCTTAACTCGGACTATCATTATAATTAGAGGGTATAGCCAGTGCAGTGCAACTGGCTCCTAGGCCTAGTCTCTGGTCGACGCCGTAAGATACCATGTTCTAAAGTGCGGCGTGAATAGAGAATAAGACTGGTATATGTATGGTATGTATGGTAATGTATGGTATGGTAGCTAGGTTCACCTACGCATTAAGCATCTTAAAGATTAATACGAACATTGAAACCGCTAAAACCGCATATTTTGCATATGCGTACGCATGGCTACGATATGGTATTATCCTGTGGGGAGAAAGCACCGATGTGCATCAACTGTTCGTTATGCAGAAAAAATGCATTCGCATCTTATCCAACACGCGCGTACCAAACAGCTGTCGCTCATATTTCAAAGAACTGAAAATACTAACACTACCCTCCATATATATAATGGAGGCGGCACTATTTGTAAAAAGTCACCTTCAGTTGTTTGAGATAAAAAAACTGTCAAGACCAAATCGCAAACCAGTCGGTCCTCAATTATTATTGCCACCCTCCAAATTAGCTATGGTAAGAAACGGCCCTTACTGTCGATGTGTGCGTAAGTATAATGAATAAAGTGCTTAGTTTCCTGAATCTTGAAATTAGCGATAAATTATTTAAGAAACAGTTAAAGGAAATGTTATTAGAAAAATGTTATTATTCAATGGAAGAGTTTTTTAATGATGAAAATTTGATTATGTAAAATTATAGTTTATAAATTTTATTTTAATTTTTATATTTTATTGTTAAATTTTATTTTTTATAATGACTATGATTTATGATTATTAATGATTATGTGAATATCTTTTATGTATGAATTAGTGTTACTTTATTATTATTTATTTCTTTGACATTTAATATTTCTTGAAATTAAAATTAGGTATAAGTTAAAATCCTATATTGTACACCCTAGCAGGGTATCATGTACCTACTTGCCAAATGTAAGACCAAATGTACAATGAACATGATTACAATGGAATAAATGATATGATATGATATGATATGATATGATATGATATGATATGATATGATATGATATTTTTGTTAATCTATACCCATTCCGTTTCAGCATACTGGGGCCGAGACGGCGCGGGCGGCGCTGCGCAGGCCCAGGCGCAGGCGCAGGCCGCGCTGTTCGGCTTCGGCGGGCGGTACCCCACGCCGCAGAGCTCGCTCGGCGGACATAGCCAGGCGTCCTTCCATCCTGCCGCCAGTAAGTAGACCTTATTACCAAGACATAAGGTTGCTGTTAGCAGCTGCTCGGCTTCGTCGGGTGCTACACCACCCCGCAGAGCTCGCTCGGCGGTCACAGCCAGGCGTCCTTCCATCCTGCGGCCAGTAAGTAGACCTTATTACCAAGACATAAGGTTGCTGTTAACAGCTGCTCGGCTTCGTCGGGCCCTACACCACCCCGCAGAGCTCGCTCGGCGGACATAGCCAGGCGTCCTTCCATCCTGCGGCCAGTAAGTAGACCTTATTACCAAGACATAAGGTTGCTGTTAGCAGCTGCTCGGCTTCGTCGGGCGCTACACCACCCCGCAGAGCTCGCTCGGCGGTCACAGCCAGGCGTCCTTCCATTCTCTGGCCAGTGAGTATAAGATGCTCCGTCATCGCCTTGTGAGTCGAACTAAGATACAAACTGCTGCCACGGGATGAGGGAAATTCGTAAGGTGCTGGAAGAGTCTGACGTTTCTGTTGGCTAAATGTGTGATATTTGTAATTATTATGCTTAAGACCAGTTGTAACCACATTAAAGAACTTACTTTTTACGGAGACCTATAAATAAAAACACACACATCTCTACATCTCTGTATTTTGTGTGATTTTTATTACATCTCTGTTTAGCCCTATGGTTGACTGATCTTTAGGCATTAAGTCCGCCATTTGTACATTTTATTTGTATTTTGTGCAGTAAAGTTTAAATAAATAAATAAAAACAATCTTCATTTTTCAGGTGCAGCATGGTGGTCCATGGCGTCTCACCTAGCGGCTCAAGACTATCTGGCTAGAATACAGGCCTCCGGTCTGGGGTTCGGCGGGCCGCTTGGAGACCCTTACTCAGCCCTATCTGCGTTATCAGCCAAGCCTGGCAAGGGCAAGCCGCAGCAGAGGAATGAGAGGTACTACAACCATCATTTCAGGTTCCATGGTGGTCCATGGTAGCCCAAAACCTGGCTAGAATACAGGCCTCCGGTCTGGGGTTCGGCGGGCCGCTTGGAGACCCTTACTCAGCCCTATCTGCGTTATCAGCCAAGCCTGGCAAGGGCAAGCCGCAGCAGAGGAATGAGAGGTACTACCACCATCATTTCAGGTTCCATGGTGGTCCATGGTAGCCCAAAACCTGGCTAGAATACAGGCCTCCGGTCTGGGGTTCGGCGGGCCGCTTGGAGACCCTTACTCAGCCCTATCTGCGTTATCAGCCAAGCCTGGCAAGGGCAAGCCGCAGCAGAGGAATGAGAGGTACTACCACCATCATTTCAGGTTCCATGGTGGTCCATGGTAGCCCAAAACCTGGCTAGAATACAGGCCTCCGGTCTGGGGTTCGGCGGGCCGCTTGGAGACCCTTACTCAGCCCTATCTGCGTTATCAGCCAAGCCTGGCAAGGGCAAGCCGCAGCAGAGGAATGAGAGGTACTACCACCATCATTTCAGGTTCCATGGTGGTCCATGGTAGCCCAAAACCTGGCTAGAATACAGGCCTCCGGTCTGGGGTTCGGCGGGCCGCTTGGAGATCCTTACTCAGCCCTATCTGCGTTATCAGCCAAGCCTGGCAAGGGCAAGCCGCAGCAGAGGAGTGAGAGGTACTACCACCATCATTTCAGGTTCCATGGTGGTCCATGGTAGCCCAAAACCTGGCTAGAAGACAGGCCTCTGGTCTGGGGTTCGGCGGGCCGCTTGGAGACCCTTACTCAGCCCTATCTGCGTTATCAGCCAAGCCTGGCAAGGGCAAGCCGCAGCAGAGGAATGAAAGGTATTGCCACCATTATTTCCGGTTCCAAGGTGGTCCATGGCAGGCTGGCAGCCCAAGACTATGCGACTTTCAACAGGAGTGGAATATTAATACTTCCAATACTTCCATGTTGTCCATCAAGTTAAAAAAAATCTTGTCAAACCGTGTTGCTGTTGTCAAGTTTGGAGGGCTTACTTAAGAACTTTCTGACTGGACCAAGTTGAAAACGCATTTAAACGGGCATCGTATTAAACGTGATCATATGAGTTCTACTGTAGTTAGCTTCAAAGGGTCAACTACCTCTGCAGGTTACTATACATTGTGGATTTAGTGGGTAGGGCCAAATTCTTCTCGAGGACCGGCGAGTCCCACACACACCGTGCGTAAACGCATTTCCACTCCGTCAAAATAAAAATACTCCGTCAAAATATCTGAAATACGAGTAAATATATTTCGTTTTTTTTTTAAAATAAAGGTTACTATACATTAATTATGGTACGTTGCGTTAATTATGGTATGGTACGTATGGTAAAGCGTGCTTTCTTAACCCAATGTGTGATTACTTAGGGCAGACAATAAATTATGTCGACGAGTACCCGTATCTGGGCCAATTAGTCTCCTTCAGCCATAGACAGGATAAAGAAGTCGAAAGACGGATCCAAAACGCGTGGAGGAGCTATTGGTCTATGAAGGAGCTGATGAAGGGTGACCTTCCTCTGACCGTAAAGCGGAAACTCGTCGACATGTCATGGTATAATAATATACTCCGCCTGGTACTCTCTTCCCGTCTTTTCGTGGTCACGTGACTGACACAAGCCTACGTCATCATGCGACAGAGCTATATAATAATATGCGATAGCGCTATATGTAGCGGCCATGTTATTGTGACGTAGGCTTGTGTCACTCTGGGAAGAGAAGACCATGTTTTATTAGATTATGCGACATGTGCATTCTGCCTGTCCTAACCTAACCTACCGTGATCAAACGTAATTACTTAACCCTATTTTTTTTCTGCAGGTCTGGACGGAGTAGTACATCATCGAGTGCATCGACGAAGGAGAAGAGTCCATCCACCAGCAACTCGCAGCCGAGTATGAGTGAGTGGGGCACGTATCACTCTTACCGCTATAGCTTTAGGGCTGGAATTCGCTTGTTCAAAGTTTAGGTCAAGATTAGTATGTCAGTCCATCCACGAGTGCGGCTCGTGTCGCTCTTACTGCCATAGCTTTATAGTTGTCATTCGCCTGTAGGTACAGTAGAATAGGTAGGGTGTAGTATGAACGCTCTTACTGCCGTAGCTTTAGAGTTGTAATTCGGTTGTTCGTGGTATAGGTCGCAGGTGGTACATTACAGAGTCCGTACACGAGAAAGGTACATATATTGCTCTTAGTGCTATAGCTTTAGGGTTGTAATTCGCCTGTACTTAGTGTAGGTTGCGAGCCTGCTCGTGCCGAGTATGAGTGAGTGGGGCACGTGCCCCACTGAGTGAGTGATGCGTATCACTCTTATTTCTATGGCTTTAGAATTGGAATTCCCTTGTACTTGCGACATTGGTTATATATAGCCTTATAGGTTTAATTTTGTGCGATTTGTTTTGGCTAAGGTTCGCACTTCGAATTACATCGCTCTTAGTGCTGTAGTTTTAGGGTTGGAAATCGCTTTTACTGTAGTATAAGTCGGAACGGGAGTATTATCAGAGGGACACGTATAGAGTTAGACCAAGAAAATTTTGCAGCCTTTGATAGCCCAGACAGTGCAAGTGTTATTTTAAACGTCAAACTTCTATTAAATTATGACGTATAAATAACACTTGCACTGCGTGGGCTATCAAAATCACTGCAGACTTTTCTTGATCTAACTATAGCTCTTGCTGCGTTAGTTTTAGAGTTGTAATTTGCTTGTTCGTAATGTAGGTTCGGAGTTGTATGTAAGCGGCATACGTATAACTCTTATTGCTATAGCTTTAGAGTTGTATTTGGCTTGAGCTTTAGCAGGTTGTGGGTTTTATAGTGCACTATAATGTTTTCGTGCCATTTTATGGGGGCAGTTGTATATCAATCAAAATATAATTAATGCTTAATTACTTCATTCAGTAATCATAGGGCTTGTGCACAAATCACGCGAGGTTCGATGGGGGGTTATGAAAAACAATACACGTGAGGTTATGTGGGAGAGCGGGGTTACCAAAAACCTCACCAAGGGGTAGGGGGGTTCAAAAAGTAGCCGAAAACACCTCGCGTGATTTGTGCACAACTCCTTTATTTAACCTAAATAACCATACGTCAACATGTTGTTGTCCTAAAGGCGGGATTCCACCAGTGTGCGGCAATGTGTGGCACAAGCATATTCAGTACAAAATTGCTTTTGCCGCATATTGGCCCAATCTCGCCTTAGGGCACCCCAAAGGTGCAGAGAGCCTTCAGAAGCTCGCGCCACGCCTTCCTAGAATTAGACCAAGCAAAGCTGGCAGCGAGTTTGATAGCCCAGACTGTGCAATAACACTTGCACAGTCTGGGCTATCAACAATTCAAAATCGCTGCCAACTTGGCTTGGTCTAACTTTTCCTCGATATGACACGTTTCTGGCCTGGCTGACTTCAACATGTAGATGTCAAATATCCTAATAATATATATTTTTAATTTCAGGAACATCATACGGCTTTCCAAAGACGTCCTCCCCCTCGACGATGCACTCGCATTCCCAAGCGATGTCCAGCTTGGCTTCCCTAAACAGCTTGGCGTCCGCCCCGCACCAAGCTAAGCCAAGCAAGCATCAGCAAAGCCAGCCCCGTAAGTAGTATATTATAGGAGCATCATACAGCTTCCCAAAGACTTCCTCCCCCTCGACGATGCACTCGCATTTCCAAGCGATGTCCAGCTTGGCTTCCCTAAACAGCTTGGCGTCCGCCCCGCACCAAGCCAAGCCAAGCAAGCATCAGCAAAGCCAGCATCAGCAAAGCCAGCCCCGTAAGTAGTATATTATAGGAGCATCATACAGCTTCCCAAAGACTTCCTCCCCCTCGACGATGCACTCGCATTCCCAAGCGATGTCCAGCTTGGCTTCCCTAAACAGCTTGGCGTCCGTCCCGCACCAAGCCAAGCCAAGCAAGCATCAGCAAAGCCAGCCCCGTAAGTAGTATATTATAGGAGCATCATACGGCTTCCCAAAGACTTCCTCCCCCTCGACGATGCATTCGCATTCCCAAGCGGTGTCCAGTTTGGCTTCCCTAAACAGCTTGGCGTCCGCCCCGCACCAAGCCAAGCCAAGCCAAGCAAGCATCAGCAAAGCCAGCCTCGTAAGTAGTTTATTCCAGGAGCTTGATCTAACCAAAGACGTGCTTCCCATGGACGATGCATTCGCATTCCCAAGCGATGTCCAGCTTGGCTTCCCTAAACAGCTAGGCTTCCGCCCCGCATCAAGCCAAGCCGAGCAAGCATCAGCAAAGCCAGCCCCGTAAGTAGATTATTCCAGGAGCATGATCTAACCAAAGACAGTCCCATGGATGATGCATTTGCATTCCGAACGATGTCCAGCTTGGCTTCCCTAAACAGCTTGGCGTCCGCCCCGCACCAAGCTAAGCCGAGCGAGCATCAGCAAAGCCAGCCCCGTAAGTAGACTATTCCAGGAGCATGATCTAACCAAAGACAGTCCCATGGATGATGCATTTGCATTCCAAGCGATGTCCAGCTTGGCTTCCCTAAACAGCTTGGCGTCCGCCCCGCACCAAGCTAAGCCGAGCAAGCATCAGCACAGCCAGCCCCGTAAGTAGATTATTCCAGGAGCATGATCTAACCAAAGACAGTCCCATGGATGATGCATTTGCATTCCAAGCGATGTCCAGCTTGGCTTCCCTAAACAGCTTGGCGTCCGCCCCGCACCAAGCTAAGCCGAGCAAGCATCAGCACAGCCAGCCCCGTAAGTTAATCGTTTTGACAGTACAAAAAAAAGAAACTTGTTTGACTAAGGAATCTACCCTATTGTGGCTGCATCCCCGACACAGATTACCCCTTTATTTTTTAATATTTTAATATCTCCAGTGTTCACAATGATATGTTTTTTCCTCCAGGCAAGTCGTCGTCGTCGTCGTCGACGACGTCGTCGAAGGGCAAGGAGCGCGAGCTGGCGCTGCTGCGCGGCGACCTCATGCTGGCGCAGGCCGCCGCGCACGGCGCCTACCACGCCGCCGTCGCCGCCGCCGCCAAGGGCAAGGTGACGTCACACACTAAATCCCTTAAGGCCTGGGCACACCGGCTGCGTGTGCGTGACGTGCGCGTGCGGCGTTGTAGTATATAGATCCTTATGAGAGACGGCACACCGCTTGCGTGACGTGTGCGTGTGCGGCTCTAACATTTTAGCGCACGCACACGCAAGCCTTTGTTCGCGCAAGCGGTTTGGCTCGGCCTTTATTCGTTAAACTTTACGGGCCTGATTTAGTTAATAGTTATTTGTTTTACAAGGGGGCAAAGTTGTTGTTTAACCGCTCGTGCTAATATTGATACCCGAGCAAGCGAAAGATTTCAAAATTGAAAAATGGAATCTTGAGCGTTGCGTGGGTTTCAAAGCACGAGGGTTAAACAAAATTTGCCCCCGAGTAAAACACAAAAATTTTCACCGCACCAACCCAAAGATATTAAATGTAAAATATCAAACAAATTCAAACCAAATCACATCCAAATGAATGTTATTAAATATGTATCATCTAAAATCATCATTTAAAAGTCAATTCTACCAGCAAACATAAGAAAACAACTCAAAATTTGCATTTGATTACTTTGCCTCACATGTGAATAGAATGCAACTTTGCTATCAGTTTTTGAAGTGCAAAGTAAGCCTTTCCGAGCTGGTGTGGTGAAAATAACTATTTTCATTTCTCCATAACGTTATAAAATTCTGTAAACGAGTAACGACGTGTAATAATTTGGTTACAGAACATGTCCCAACTGTACCCGTTCGGTATGCCGGGCTCCGACAAGGACCGGCACGGGGCCATCGACTCCCTTACCGGCCTGCCCCACACTATACTTAGGTAAGCGAAAACATACAGAAAATGGTGTTAAGAGACCACTATTCATTTTGAGAGAGACCTATCCAACGACACCCCATTCTATTGGAACAAGGGAAAGAAAAAAAAACTTTTTGTGTGGGAGGTACCCCAAAAATTTTTTTTGTATTTATTTTACCGTTCTGTCGCAATGCATGATTAATGTATCCATGCCAAATTGCAGCTTTCTAGCACCGATCACGGAGCAAAGCCTCGGACAGACAGACATGGCGAAACTATAAGGGTTTCTAGGTGACTACGAAACCCTAAAAAATACATAGAGTACTCACTCCATACAATAGTTATAGTACCAAAACGGCTTATTTTCGTAGTTGACATCTAGCATCGAGTAGTGGAATTATCAGTACTGCTACTTGACAGTTCCGACGACCGAAAAGTCTAATGCTCAACAATTTTTATCTAATATAATAACCGGATTAACCGGAACTCTATTGTCAACTCCTGCTTTTTAAATTCGTTGTCAATTGTTGTACAATACAATTTTCGTGAGTCTAGAGAATTCTAGTATCAAGTAGCGGTACTGATAATTCCGCTACTCGATGCTAAATGTTACTGCGACTGCAAAAATAGGTAATACATACTCGTTTTGGTCATATTTAGTGATTTTAATAAAAATAAAATTGATTATAAGTTTGACTCCATGTTAATGTTATTTTTTATCTCTGTCAGTGCTGCACTGGAGGGGGGGTAAGTTGTTCTGAAATTTTCCCCGTGGGTTTTGTGAAACATTATGTAGATTTTATATTGTTGTTTGAACGCCAAACGGCGCATCCATTTGCCGTGCCACTGACGCCACGGGGGTAAAATTTAGTTTTGTGAATAAATAACGCCAACCTAATGGCTCCTCTACACGATGGGCCAACGCCGGCCACTCCAAGAGAAGCTTTTATGCCTTAGAGGGAGCAAGTGATATTGCTATCTCATTATACCGCATGGCAGCGTCCCTTGGAGTGGCCGGCGTTGACCCATCGTGTAGAGGAGCCATATAAGTGGGATGTTTTTCAGTAGGTTTTCATCAAAAAACGATCGACGTCAAATGTGGTCTTTGGCGTCGTTGTCACGATTTTGCGTTGACGTCAATTGCCGTCTGTGGCGTTCAAAAGGTTAATAAAAACCTGAGAGTTTACAAGAAATCATGTAAAATATTTATAACCTAATTATCGTAATTATAAGATTGAGATGTAGGTACAGTCAATTGCAAAAATATGGGTGCACATAACTTGGTCACAAAATATGTCCCATAGTTCTTAATTCGCTGACGTAAAGAGTCATGGGACATATTTTTGAGTAAGATGTGTGAACGCATATTTTAACATTTGAATGTACCATACTTTTTGAAAAATAGTTTAAAAAAATATTTACTAAAAGATATTTAGGCCCCCTATAGGTTTATATTTAATATTTTGAGTCCACAAATTGTGACCATTTCTTTTGACCCAGTTACTAAAGTTATCAACTTAGGAATTTTACATCTTAAATAATTACAAAGAAAGTAACTATTAGTCAAACCCGTTCTTTATCGCTTCCGGTGCAAAAGTGCCCATAATGCTCACGGCATTAACCCGCTGGATGGCTATGGTCAGCCTCTGCTCCAGAAACGATTCAGAGCGGAGTTCCTCTCCCTTTTGCCTAAATTTTAAGATGTAAAATTCCCATGTTTGTAAAATTTAAATGTGAAGTTCTACGAGAAAAGGACCTTATGACGGTTGGCGCTTACGCTATTATTAACGCTGCTCCAATATTATTGCGGCGCTATGCGCCAGCGCCATAAGCGCCATATATAAGCGCCAGCCGCCAGGTACCTTTTGCCGTGCAACGTCACATATTATCACGTCTACTAACTATACTCTGTTTTTTTTTATTTCTAGTGATCCGTCATCGGTGCTAGGCGGGGTAAGACTTCCGCCCGATACAGAAATTATCAAATACACCTCCTCGCTAACAGGGCCTAAGGTAAACCCCATGTTACAAACAAGCACATGTACCGATAGTTACTAGAGCGCAGACTTTTTCACTCACCGCTAGGAGCTTATGATTTTACAGTTTGTTAAGAGCCCATCAATGTGCACACTAGCGCCACTGCTAAATAATCATGATTATTTAAATTTAACGACAGGTATTTAAAAAAGGGGGTCGCTATGTACTAGTTTGATATATTCAAAAGGTACTTAAGGGGTCATCCATTAATTACGTCACACGAATTTCTAGGTTTTTTGACCCCTCCCCCCTCCTTGTCACACTTGGACACATTTGGCAAACCCCTCCCCCCTAGTGTGACGTCACATTTTTTCTACGAAATCGCCAAATCGAATTAAGTAAGTACCTAAGTATGTATTATTAATATTTTATCAAAATATTTTTGACGATATAAATATTAGTAATTTTATAACCCAAAACTGCTTAGGAAAGAAAATTAAACGAATAAAAACGATTATCGTTTTAAAAACTTGTTATTTAAATGTACAGCGAATAAAATAATTTAAATAAATTTTCGGTTATTGATGAAGTTAAAGTGACGTCACAAAGTTTGTGTCTCCCCCCCCCCCCATGTCACAATATGTCACATTTTCTTGACCCCCTCCCTCCCCCTAAACGTGTGATGTAATTAATAGATGACCCCTAAATACAAAATACAGTACGTAGCGGCCCCCTTTTTTAAATACCTGTCTTTAAATTTAAATAATCACGATTATTTAGCAGTGGCGCTAGTGTGCACATTGATGGGCTCTTAAAGTTTTGATATTGTTACGATTTTTGACACGAATCCGAGTGCAAGTACTCGTATCATAACAATATCAAAACGTTAAGAGATTTTAAAATCAGAATACTGCTCTAAGGCGGTTGTCACACTGGCGCCGGGTGCTAGTGTGATAACGGCCTAGGATTTGCTGTTCGGATACATTTTGTATGGATCTGAGAGTTCGATACAAATTTTATCCGGATTGCGAAGCCTCTCACACAGTTAGTTGTTGTCAGAATAGATAAAGAAATAGTCTCACCTTTAGTTAGTACAATGTAGTTGAAAACAATCTTATAGCCCGCCTGATAGTAACCGATCGTATACCTACACTAATTTTTTGAAGTACCTACCTACCATAAATCCATTGTACCACAAAAATCAACTACTAACTTATACCAAAGACATATGTAACTTCGTATAAAGTCTAAGGAAAAAACGTGCCTCGGAAATCAAGAAAACGTCATTCTCGGATAGATGGCGCACACACCTTGGCCTGTGTTCGGCTAGATGGCGTGACGACACCGTTTCATATTTAACAATTTTAACACATAGATATCAGTGAATGAACATGGGTCAAAATTATATAAAAAATAATAAAATCATTTATCCATATGTATTAATTTTTCAGATAATTTTATACGTGTTTATTTTGAGTTTTAGTCGTGTGTCGATAGATGGCAGTAAATTTACAGTGACTACAACATTTACAATGACAGGACCCCTCTACACGGTGTAACATGAGGAAACCGAATAATTTTAACCACGCATTTCTGAGGTCAAAAGAAGTAAAAAATGTAATATGAGCTTAGGTCAATTGCGCAAAAAAAAAATTTTTTTTTGTTTTGTTTTTTTAATTGTTTGAATGTATTTGTACATAAAAAATAAATGTTATTGGTAAACTTGTCACTTAAAATTGATTTTTACATTTTTTTTTTCGTAGAACCTACTTTTTGCAAAGTGTTACTTGTCACTTTTTGACATCTATCAATAAGGATATTTAGACTACGTCCCATAGCAGCAACATCACCAACAAAAAGGCCTTTTACGCTATGTAACAATAAAAACTTGTTTTTTTTAATTAATAATATCTCTGAAACTAGGCGAATTTCAAAAAAGTTTATAGGACATTTTTGTCTCTAAATATGATCAGGAATACACTGTTAAAATTATTCGGTTTACTCATGTTACACCGTGTATACTATCTATTCTTTTTGCTTTTACTAAGTATTTTCCATCAGGAAACAAGTTTTATCTATCACGTACTTTTAGACTAGGTATGTATAAACGTAGTCTTTCATATTAAGCCTTTATAAGGCAGAGGGAATATATTTCCCACCTGATTTTGAACTTTATTTCAAAGTGATAGAGTTAAATTTTGCTTAATTCCTGACACCCTTATGCCTTCTAAAGGGTTAAATAGTAATTTAATACCTTTAAACGAGTAATTCTTGTATATTTATTTATATATTTCGGGGATCTCGGAAACGGCTCT
This sequence comes from Cydia fagiglandana, assembly GCF_963556715.1. Lineage (NCBI taxonomy): Eukaryota > Metazoa > Arthropoda > Insecta > Lepidoptera > Tortricidae > Cydia > Cydia fagiglandana. Next base: position 3,507,232 of record NC_085956.1, read on the forward strand.
AACGATTTCGGTGAAATTTGCTATATTAGGGTTTTTGGGGGGCGAAAAATCGATCTAGCTAGGTCTTTTCCAAGCAAAGCCCGGTCTCCCAGATATTAACACATTAGCATAGGCGTAGCTCACTCCGCGATTTCGTCGCTTTGCAATAGGTAGCTACAAGTACATCCGTCCCACACCAATTTTGGTGGCTAGCCATAAGCCGCACGTGGCGCTGTCGCCACCTAGCGCTCATATCTGTCCTAATCGTAACAGACGCGTTAGAGAGTGAATCTTCTTTACCTAGTACTATTATTTATTCTGTGACATTAGGCAAAATTTGGTGAGTGAACAGGTCTGTTATAATTGGCTGAATAAACTTAAGCTGAGAAGCCTAAACTAAGCTAGGAAGGTCACTATTTGATAATTCCTTTTGAACATTTTTCAAATTGTTTTGGAGATCGCTTGTGCTTGAATTCCGTCGCTATTGTGTCATTTTGTTGTTTTGGTGGTTGTGGGTGATTGTTTTAATTTGTGCTTTATCCTCGAAAGGCCCAGTGTACATTACAATGTACAATTCAGTTTCATTTTAAGTTGAACCTTTCTTAAAGGAAATAAAGTAGTATTTCTATTGCATGATGGATTCTTCAGTTTTAATGGGCCTTACGAGGATTTTAAATATTGGATATTTTGTACGTGTATTGGTAATTCTGGAAAATGTATGCTGTGAATGAAATTAATTGATTTTCCAATGAAACTCACTGTGTTGAATAATGTTGAATTTGCTTATTATAATAAAAAAGTACGATTACTATCCTTTGAAATTACCGAAAAATAAATAATAATTACTTGAATATTTTATCGTCGGATGACAAGCAAAAGTCACTAACTAACATCACTGAAATTATTGGACAATAAACCGTGTTACAAGTGTAATAAAGGGCATTGTTACTTAAATTTTTTGATAGTACTTAGTGAGTTTTGCTAGTCACCCGACGTTATATAAACGTGGTTCCATTTATTCTTCTTCAGCATGCGTGTCTGCGATTCCTGCTTCAATTCTGAACGTACAGTCGGTGCAATAGAACATTATTGTCGAGGTTCGGAAGTAGCTACTTGCAATTGAATCCGAAGCCAGCAAGTAGCCTTCCAGCCTAGTCATATATAGTGCTTTTCTCAAAAATGGTGCAAGAAATATAAATATCATCATATATCAATATATTTTATAAAAGCAACATTCTTACGTACATATTTTCACAGAAAAAAGCCCTTGGCGCCTTTTTATTTTTTTAATAAAAAAATAGAAGTGTATTTTTCTACCGAAAATACGCCAACCTATTTGAGACAGCTAAATAGTCGCGGTACTATAATCATCTGTTTGGCTGTTTAATTGGCCTGTGCCTTAATTTGATATGGCCATTTCAACTTTTAAAAAGTTTGGAACTCGACAAATAATGGAATTTGTATGCAACATTGCAGTCCCAAAATCGAGACTGCAATGTTTTTTACTTTTTAAATTTTTGACTGACTATAAACTACGCGCTTCGCGACCTATTTTTTAGACGGCAAAGTCGACTTTGCTGTCTATTTTTGAGAATAAATAGTTGACATACAATCATCTGCATAGAAGGTAGTTTCCGTGGGTTCAGCTATCTGATCAGCTGACTGTACATAGTTTTTAATTGCATGATTGATTGTGTTGTTTATTTTTCGTAACCAGTAAATTATTATCGGACCTAAACAGTTTTTCTTCAATTTTCCTTCTAAAAACTCTGTGCCACTTCGTAATTTTATCACAGGGACAGTATAATATGAAAGGCGCTATAGTAGGACCAAGATAACTGAATGGCTTTATTGGCTTTTGCAATGACAAAGTGTGGCAATGTCACAAATACATAAGTCAAAATGAAAGATAAGGTTATTAGCTAATTGAGGTTTGTAGCGCGTTTATGAATAAGAGGGTGAGGATATATGAACTCTATTCACCTATAAATAGAATACATTTTAGTATAAGGTTTCAATAACTGGCCAGCTTTCAATAACTGGCCACCTTATACTAAAATTAATTCTATTTATAGGTGAATAGAGTTCATTTTTAGTGTTTCTGGCGGCGAGTTACTAAAAGTGACCAGTTACTGGCGAATCACCATATAATTGTCACAGTGACAAGACACGGAGTAGCGTAAATAGCATATACTTGGGCTGTGCGTATTTGTAGTGTATGTTTGTATGTTTTGTAATAATGATTGTGGTATAGGCGCCGCCAGGGACGACGAATCGCGGACGCAAGAAGACGATATCCCTGGACCCGCCGCAAGTGTCCGTCCATCCGTCCACGGAGCGAGGGGCGCCGCTCCCTAGCAAACGGCAGAAAGTGGTAAGAAATAAGTTTTATCGCTGACTATACTTTTCTTTTAACAGGTAACTAGGTAGGTAGCTAGTATACAGTGTGGAAAGATAAGTCGGGCCCTGGAGGGAAACTACCTTAAATCCTTAAGCTGGCTCATTTTACTTAAAGGAGACATTCCTTTATTTTTAAAAAGAAACAAAACTGCATTCAAAGAATTTCTAAAACTCGCTTGCCTCGCCTGGGACTCGAACCGACTAAAAAATCCAAAAAATAAACACTCGCAATTTTATTCTACTAGTCGATACAGTTAATGTTAATGATAACATTTCTCCAAGAAACATTAGGTCTTATACTCGTCTATCATATAAAATATCCATAAAATCTAATATTTAGTACTCAAGATTTTTTAGACAAGTCAAATTGAAGAAAAAAAAGAAAAATCTTTAAATGCAATTTGTTTGTTTTTAAAAATAAAGGAATGTCTCCTTTAAGTAAAATGAGCCATCTTAAGGATTTAAGGTAGTTTTCCTCCAGGGCCCGACTTATCTTTCCACACTGTATACCCATGTTTACATGTCTGTTATTTAGTTTATTCGATTGTAAAATAATATTTTTTCAACAGGACGACTACGGCAACTCCCGGTCATCGGTCGAAGTGATCCGGTTGCCGAACAAACCGGACCGTGCCGGACACCGGACGGACAGTCCGGCCAACCTTGCTGACTATGCGGGTAAGGCAATACTATCGGCCTTAAGGTCAGGTCGACGATGGGTTTTGTGAAGACAGACACCTATTTTGTTAAAGATATACTATAATACTATATCTGAAAGGAATAACATAACGCTTAGTTGAATGAACTATTTATTTTTCTAATTGACTTCTTTAAAAACTTATCATTTTTGACCGTTGAACTTGCATTATTAATTATTACTAACGTTACAGAATAAATAATAGTACTAGGTACAGAAGACTCACTCCCTAACAAAACGCGTCTGTTACGATCAGGACAGATATGGCCGCTAGGTGGCGACAGCGCCACGCGTGGCTTATGGCAAACCCCAAAATTGCCCAAAAAGATGTACTTTTAGCTACCTGTAGCAAAGCGACGAAATCGCGGAGTGAGCCACGCCTGTTATTACTAACGTATAGAACCGACACAGACAACCAGTATTTTGCGCCATGCGTTGATGTTGTTTTGACAACAAACCAAAGAAGCGGAGCGTGACTCATGCGACCTAAACGCGTAAGCGCCATGAATTTTATGGCGCTTACGACGTTTTGATTGGCTGCGATTGCGACAATTTCATTGTTTGGTATGGCCAGGCGTGGCTCACTCGGCGATTACGTCGATTTACAACAGGTAGCTACAAGTACATCCGTTCCGCACCAAGTTTGGTGGCTAGCTGTCGCCACCTAACGGTCATATCTGTCCTGATCGTAACAGACGCGTTTTGTTAGAGAGTGAATCTTCTGTACCTATACCTATTATTTATTCTGTGGTATGGCTTCTCTATAGTAATAATAACTGGATGTTTTTGACTCAGGTATATCCCGTGAGCTGCTACAGACGATTGCGAGTCAGAGCGGCGTCAGTTTAGCGGCCCTGGAGAGACAGCTGGCTGGCTCCACCGCTGCCGCAGGTATTAAACGAACAAATCAACATTAACACTTTTTAAATCGTGTATTGCGTGAAATATTTTAACCCGTCACGGGGATCTTCTTCGGGAGCAACACTTGCAGCCAATGCCCGGCGTATCGCCCGCGGCGAGCCATAGTGAACCGTGCCGGAATGCGCGTAGCTTGATATTGGGCTGTAACCGCGCGCGTCATCTGTCGTCTTTGGTAGTCAAAAAGCTACTGTCGTTATTATATGATTTATTGATTTGCAATTGTTTATTAAAGTTTTTGTTTCAGATTCCGGTCTTAATCTAAGCACAAAGTCGAATAACACGAGTACGGAGGACTCTCCGCTGGATCTCGGACTAAAGACTGGTGGAGATGAAGACGCTCCGCTAAACCTCTCCCTCAAACCCACGCCTCGTGAGTATACCTGTCCTTGTCACCTAAAACAGTATGTGTCAACAACTCACACACTCACTCGCGGTTTATCACACAGTGATAAACCGCTGGCCCAATATTACAGGGTTCTATGTTACATTTTCAACATACATAGTTGAAATTCGACTTAATGTCACTATGACAATTTTCAAATTTCAGTTCGATAAAAGTGAACCACGCGGATCGCTGGCCCAATATTACAGGGTTCTATGTTTCACTTTTATCGAACTGAAATTTGAACATTGTCAGGCGTGGCTCACTCCGCGATTTCGTCGCTTTGCTACAGGTAGCTAAAAGTACATCCGTTCCTCCCCAATTTTGGGGAAAGCCATAAGCAGAGCGTGGCGCTGTCGCCATATCTGTGCTGATCGTAACAGACGCGTTTTGTTAGAGAGTGTGTCTTCTGTACCTAGTACAATTATTTATTCTGTGACATTGCCACAGTGACATAAAGTTGAATTTCAACTATCTTGAAAATGTAACATAGAACCCTGTAATATTGGGCCAGCGGGGTGCTACTATTGCGGACAATATTTGAAAAATGTTACAGTTACAGCAGTATCCAAGGGGTTATCCGGGTTATCCGTCTATGTATTTAGTCTATGCCTACGCAGGAAGAACAACAAAACATTTGTTTAATTGACATACATTGAATTATATATAACACTTTAAACTCTCGCGTTTTGTACACATATTTAATATAATAGTAAATATGTATACATTGAATAGCAAGCTTACTCTATGATGCCGAATGCTGGCCACTCAGAAAGGACCAAGTGCAGCAATCCACATGTAGCCGAAATGAGGATGTTACGCTGGTCAGCAGGTGTAACCCTCATGGATAAAGTGGCCAATAAGTATATACGTGGAAGCCTGAAAGTAACGCCGATATCTCATTAACTATCCGAAACGCGACTATGCTGGTACGGACACGTTATGAGAAGGCCCGAAGACAATATGGCTCGTAAAGTGTTAGATATCGCCACTGGTCCAAGAGGTCCCGGTAGGCCCCGACTCACATGGCTATCAGTAGTAAATAGTGACCTCGAAGCTCTAGAATTAGATCCAATGACAACCCAGAACAGAAATGGCTGGCAAAAAGCGATTAGGAGAGCCGACCCCAATTGAACATGGGATAAGGACGGAGAAAGAAGAAGACTCTAATTTTCATGTTTTTGTTTCAGCGAGCACACAAGCGTCCGACGCGTTATCGCGTCTCACGTCGCTCAGCAGTTCGCTCAACGCGTCCTCGAGCAACGATAGGATATGTAAGTTAGCTTAACAATGTTTACCCTTACATGTTGTGTAATATTGCGCCCATTAGCTACGTTTTGTCGTAACGGTAACTGGACCGCCCTCCCCATACTGTAAGGATAGCATGGTGCTGCGCTTCGGCAATGTGACGTAGCGCATAACGACCTGTGCATTCCCAGTTGTGCGGTACTGCGCGCAATCCGCGTCAATGTGAAGGAGCCTTTAAGCCCAGAGCACATCGACTGCGTGTGCGTGACGTGCACGTGCGCGTGCGCTAAAATGTTGGAGCCGCACACGCACACGTCACGCAAGCGGTGTGCCGTCTCTCATAAGGATCTGTATACTACAACGCGCACGTGCACGTCTACGCACACGCATCCGGTGTGCACAGGCCTTTATTCTTTGAAGTGATCTTGTAAGAATTATTGATATACAAACAGAGCTAGAAAATATCGCTCTTCATGGCCTGTTTACGATCGTCGTAATTGTACATATATTTGTCTGCAGCACGACGAAAGCCGGGCGCGAAACCCCGCCGCGTGGCGCCGGAGCTCAACTCCCAAGTCGCAGACTCCCCGAGGCCGAAGTCCAGTGGGAGCGAAGACAGTGAATGTACGCATTTCTAATATATTTACAGTACATGGTCCTATTTTCCCGCACTAGTGCGTAAAATAACACTTTTCGTGCGTATGTCAAAAGTTTAAAGGTTCATATGTACTTACTGTAAAACGTTGTACGATACTCGTGCGGGATTCCTCTTTTCCGCACTTGTATCGTAAATAACTATTATACTCCTGCTGAGTAATTTATTTGCGTCACTTTTTAGCACAGTGTGCCTTTTCCCCTTCAGATAACTTCTTGTCTGTAATTAATCTAACGACATGCTTGGGTGACGTATTCCTCAACACACCAGCAGAGCGGCAGCTGACGTTTACGAGACTTCTCCCCCTTAAGTTTCCGTCACACAGGCGCGTTTTCCGGGCGGGGCGCGAGCGCGGCGTGAGCGTTTTATATGTAAAAGCGGCGCGCGCCGCTCACGTGCCGCCCGCTAAACGCGCCTGTGTGACGGAGCCTTTAACGTTACGACGTTAAGAGTTGTCGCTCAAGAAGGACTAGGGCCCCTTCACCATCCCACTAATCCGGGGTTAACCGATTGAACCTGAAGTTACTATGGTTACCAGTACAATTTGACACTGGGGCCGGTTTAACCGATAAACCCCGATTTAGGCGGATGGTGCAAGTGGCTCTTAGTCGTATAAATCTGTGGCTTGAGCCTACAACACATCCTAATTGTCTCCACAGCTGTCGGCTGGCCGAACCGCGAGGGTCGGCCGCGGAACCTCGGCCGTGGGGTCAGCAAACCGAAGAAGAATACAGTGGCTTCGCTGCTTGCGCAGAGCAGAGCGCTCGGCCTAAGGCCCGCGTTGGCTCAGCAGCTACTAGCAGAGACTGACCTGGTAAGGGATCACTTATAAAGCATTATCTGATCGATAAAGGAACAAGGAATATTCTCGCACCAACACACTAAATCTGCAGATGACTATATACATTTATTGTTCATACTTAATTAATTGACGAGTTACATTACATTTGTATTTGCAGGAGAAACTGAAAGCTTTACTGGGCGAGGCAGCGAGTACGGACAGCGAGTGTCCGTCGGACAGCTGTCCGTCAGATTCCGACACGAGCGAGTCCAGTCGGCTGCACGACTCGTCTTACAGACTGCCGCTTGCTAGAGGTAAGATTGTAGGGGAAACTGAAAGCTTTACTGGGCGAGGCTGCGAGTACGGACAGCGAGTGTCTGTCGGACAGCTGTCCGTCAGATCGCGACACCAGCGAGTCCAGTCGGCTGCACGACTCGTCTTACAGACTGCCGCTTGCTAGAGGTAAGATTGTAGGGGAAACTGAAAGCTTTACTGGGCGAGGCTGCGTGTACGGACAGCGAGTGTCCGTCGGACAGCTGTCCGTCAGATGCCGACACCAGCGAGTCCAGTCGGCTGCACGACTCGTCTTACAGACTGCCGCTTGCTAGAGGTAAGATTGTAGGGGAAACTGAAAGCTTTACTGGGCGAGGCTGCGAGTACGGACAGCGAGTGTCTGTCGGACAGCTGTCCGTCAGATGCCGACACCAGCGAGTCCAGTCGGCTGCACGACTCGTCTTACAGACTGCCGCTTGCTAGAGGTAAGATTGTAGGGGAAACTGAAAGCTTTACTGGGCGAGGCTGCGTGTACGGACAGCGAGTGTCCGTCGGACAGCTGTCCGTCAGATGCCGACACCAGCGAGTCCAGTCGGCTGCACGACTCGTCTTACAGACTGCCGCTTGCTAGAGGTAAGATTGTAGGGGAAACTGAAAGCTTTACTGGGCGAGGCTGCGAGTACGGACAGCGAGTGTCTGTCGGACAGCTGTCCGTCAGATTCCGACACCAGCGAGTCGAGTCGGCTGCACGACTCTTCTTACAGACTGCCGCTTGCTAGAAGTAAGATTGTAGGAGAAACTGAAAGCTTTACTGGGCGAGGCTGCGTGTACGGACAGCGAGTGTCCGTCCGACAGCTGTCCGTCAGATTCCGACACCAGCGAGTCGAGTCGGCTGCACGACTCGTCTTACGGACTGCCGCTTGCTAGAGGTAAGATTGTAGGGGAAACTGAAAGCTTTACTGGGCGAGGCTGCGAGTACGGACAGCGAGTGTCTGTCGGACAGCTGTCCGTCAGATTCCGACACCAGCGAGTCGAGTCGGCTGCACGACTCTTCTTACAGACTGCCGCTTGCTAGAAGTAAGATTGTAGGAGAAACTGAAAGCTTTACTGGGCGAGGCTGCGTGTACGGACAGCGAGTGTCCGTCCGACAGCTGTCCGTCAGATTCCGACACCAGCGAGTCGAGTCGGCTGCACGACTCTTCTTACAGACTGCCGCTTGCTAGAGGTAAGATTGTAGGAGAAACTGAAAGCTTTACTGGGCGAGGCTGCGTGTACGGACAGCGAGTGTCCGTCCGACAGCTGTCCGTCAGATGCCGACACCAGCGAGTCGAGTCGGCTGCACGACTCGTCTTACGGACTGCCGCTTGATAGAGGTAAGATTGTAGGAGACACTGAAAGCTTTACTCGGCGAGGCTGCGAGCACTGACAGCGAGTGTCCGTCAGATTCAATACTCAATACTCAATATCTTTATTGCAAATAAGGAATAGTCCATTCAGTAGTGGATACACAGTATCAAACCAATTAAAACAGAAAAAAAAGTAATTTTAAAACATGTCTACAATATAGAAAATAAATAGCACATAATAAAATTGATAAAGCCATTTCGATTAGAATGATAATTAATAATTATACAGATTAATACAACACATCAGAAGATTCTACAAACAATAATAATAACAGTCGTGAACAATAAAAAACAAGATTAAAATTAGTGAAATCCAAGGTCTATGTTAATCAAATATCTTACCAAAGTATTCGTCCACCACTCCGATTCCGACACCACTTGTGTTTAATAGTTATTTGTACAACAAGAGATCAAAGTTTGATATTTCTTCGAGTGCTTATTTTGAGTCCCGTGCAAGCGAAAGATTCTATAATAATATATAATTTAGAATCTTGAGCGTAGTAAGGGATTCAAAAGCGCACGAGATGTAAATAACTTTGATCTCGTGTAGTACACAAAATTTTTCACCCAAAGCAGTGAGAACATACCTAGAGGGACAGAGATAATAGAAACCAAGTACATATATCGAACTTGTATTAGACCCCGCATGTTGAAATCACATTTTGTCTCACTCAGTGAGCAAAATACGATTTTGCTCACTCATTTTACATCACTCAGTGAGCAAAATGCGATTTTGCTCACTGAGTGAGACAAAATGACTCAGTGAGCAAAATCGCATTTTGCTCACTGTTTTTAAGAAGCAAAGTACCCTTGTTCGAGCTGCTGAGGTGAAAACCAAATGATTATCCTAAGAAGCACTGTATTTCGTCCGAAACGACTTCATGTGTGTCATTTTCACAAATTATTCAAACTACTGTTTGTTTTCAGGCTGGAAACGAGTAACTGTGATCAAAGGTCTCTCTCGCAACTGCAATATAAAGGGTGACGTCACATACACGCCTCCCGAACCGCATCAGGCAATGAAGATGAAGAGTATGCAAGAATTACAAACAGTAAGTACAGGAACATTTGTTTTGCATTCTGTCGAAAACAGTGCATGTTTTAGTTATAAAAGTTCACTCTGTGGCCTAAAATGCAAGTATAGGATAATGTAGTCTATAGTTTTGCATTCTGCTAAAAACCGTGAGATAAGCAGCAATGTAAGTTTACTCTGTGGCTCTTGGAATCCACTCTTATATATTTTTTACATTCTGTCAATAACCGTGCATTTTTCAGCGATAATAATTCACTCTGTGGCATACGTAAAGCACGATATAAGAAAATTTTGAGTCTATAGTTATGCATTCTGTTGATAAATGTGAGATTAGCAGCGATGAAACTTTACTCTGTGGCTCATGGAGTGCACTCTTATATTTTGTTTTACATTCTGTCGATAACCGTGCATTTTTCAGCGATAAAAAAATCACTCTGTGGCATACGTAAAGCACAGTATAAGAAAAGTTTGAGTCTATAGTTTTTCATTCTGCTGAATACCGTGAGAATTCCAGCGATGAAACTTTACTCTGTGAAGGTAAAGATTTGCTTGACCATCTATATATATTTTTTTCTGTTGCAGTTCCTGGATTCGAACCCGCAACCGCCCCTAACGACGGAACACTTCAGCTTCAGCGCGCGCTTAATACTTGGAGAATATATCCAACCTGCGCCGGAGTTGCCGGAACCCCTGCTTTTTAGCGAGCCCGAGATTAATAAGAGGTACAATACAATACATTACTCTTTATTGCACACCTCACACAGTCACAGAATAAATAATACTACCAGGTACAGAAGACTCACTCTCTAACAAAACGCGTTGGCTTTCCATCACGGAAGGGTCCTTTATGCTTCAAGCGCAATAAGGTATTTTTTTTTAAATTATGAATGGGCTTACTCATGGCCACAGACACATGGTCATGGACTCAGATGTTGGATTTTTTCTAAATCCAACAGAAATTCAGACAGAAAGGTCCTTATTGCACATGAACCCTTCTCTGATGGGAAGGCATATTTACCTGTGTTTTTTTGTTTAGATTGGAGGAAGCAAGAGCCCTAGCAGCCCTAACGGGCCCGCGGCCAACACCGCCGCCTGTCGACCGCAGAATAGAACTAGCGAGGCGGCAACAAGCGGCGCGCGACGCTCGCAGAGATGCCAACTCGCGCTCCCGCGACCAGGTAAACATTGTAGACTTTATGCGTTTGTGATAAGGTTCATGGTTGACTGTGTCGTGACACCGCCATCTATCGGTTTGGTATTGAACTAGCGAGGCGGCAACAATCTCAACTAGACAATTCTGGGTTGCGGTTATGAATATAAAGAATAATTAAGAATCTTGTTTTATTTCCTAGTTATAATTGTTTTGATATGACCTGTCGGAGTCACAAACTCATAGTTACATGCCCCTAAGAGTTTCCCCATAGTAGTGTGCCATATCGCATAATCAAGTGTGACTTTCACCAGATATTATAGTTCATTTTTTTTAGCATTAGAAAGAACTTCGCAGAAGTAAGCTTGTGGTTCCAAATCCGGCACGTTTAGCGGTAATAATTTGAAGTAAATTATATGTATTGACCATGCTACATTAGATTATTCAATAATTATTAACAATTAAAGAGCCTGATAAAAACTGCACGCTTGCTTCTGTGGAGTTCTTTCTAATGCTAAAAAAAACGAACTATAATGAACGTGGTTGTTTTATAGAATGCCTTATTCTTTATTTACATCACAAGCATTCTTAAGCTTGCCGTGGGACTTAGTCAATTTGTGCAAGAATGTCCCTATAATATTTATTTATTTAATTTTACTATTTGACAGGCGCGACTAGTCAGAGAGCTCGAGCGAACAGAAAAAGCTGAGCTTGCCAAACGCGAAAAGGAGGCGCGGAGCGCTCAACTACTGGAGGTGAGTGTCAGTTGTCAGTCAGTCGAGTGTCAGTTGTCAGTCAATCGTGTGTCACTGCGTGATAGAATAGAACCATATGTGACATTCCATGGTAAAAGGTACCTTTATATGGCGGCTGACGCTTACGTCGCATAGTGCCGCAATAATATTGGAGCGGCGTTAATAATAGCGTAAGCGCCAACCGCCATAAGGTACCTTTACCCGTGAGATCTCACATATTAGCCCCCTTATTCATAAAACTTTACGGGCCTGATTTAGTTGAATTATGTTTTATCCCTTTCTTGCAAATACATACGTCAAAATGACGGATAAAGACAAACGATTGTTACCTAATTGAGGTTTGTAGCGTTTATGAATAAGGGGGTAGGTCTATGCCAAAATTCAGGGATATTTTATCGAGGAGTGAAGTCTCGGTGTGTTAAATTTTCGGGCGTTGATTGCGTTCTGTTCAAGAGTAACGTTCTGTCTCGATTATTATACTCTCTTTCTAACATATTATGTGACGTTGTCACCTAAATATATCACCTAAGCGTTTATTACCTGGGGAGATACTATTGGGACGTAAATAATCAAGAATATTGAAATCTAAAATAACAATTTATTTAATTAACTCTAATTCTAACATACACTATCTCGTTTAATGTTTAAAGATAAGGTTCAATTTCTATATATAAGTAAGTCGTAGGTATTAAGTTTAGATTAAGTTTGAGCCTAGTAATTAAGTTTATAGCTTAGAGTAGTAAAGTAAGATTTTATTTAATAAGTTAAGGCGTTAATTCTATTTTAGTTAAGACTAATTCTAAAAATTATGCTAGGACAAGAGTGGGTTCGAAGCCTAGATTCTGGGTCTGTCTACTAGAGAGTTGGCCGGTCTTCCAGTACAATACCCCACGTCCCTCGGGTGTGCGTAGCGTGGTGGAGATTGACTTAAGGCCAAGAGACGAGGCGAAGCCAAGGTCAAGGTCAACCAAGGTCAAGGTCATCCAAGGTCAACACGTAGGCAGCTCACGACGGTAGCTGAGCCATCGGAGGTAGCGCTTAAGGCTTCATCAAGCCCAAGGTCGTGGTGGCATAAATGCCAACCCGCAGGGAGTTCCTGGAACGCGTCCAATAGTAAAATTAGGCCTGTGTTCAATATTCGCCCTGGACTGGTAACCATCACACGCTAGCACTAACAAGGGTGGGTATTTATTTACAATGAAGCAATCATTTAGTGTGATGGGCAGTCCAGGTACATGAAAAAGCGGTGCGGTGAAACGAGCATCAGATACTGGCATAATTGTACTACAGTATGGCAGACAAGGTACTAATTTAATTAAAATAGCGGTTTGAAAATAAATTGCGTAAGCAAACCCGCAGGTAACGCTAGTATTAGGTTGTAGCAATATCAGATACTCGTAACATTACAAGAGGAAAGCGGTGCAGCACAGTAGGTAAAAGAGTGATTATATTTATTAAGCGAACCTTTCCTTATAAACAACGCCTACATGTGTTGCGAATTAAGCAGATATCTTTTATTTTCTAAAAACAAGCGCTGTAGCACATCTTAGGTATTATTTATAAGCAAAAGCAACACGCAATTAAATCGGGCAAAATCATCTTGCGAAGAAAAAGCGGAAAAGAAAGAAATAGAAATGTAAGGATAGAAGAAACAACAGCCCTTTTATGCAGGAGAAAAGCTTATGGTCTAAAATTATGAAATTAGTATTATTTCTACAGCACTACTGATTCACATTAATCAATACAAATGTTTCCCACTATTAAACATGAAGAAATTTAAATGAAATGTATGGATAGCCTCGAATAATAACACGTGTACAATCTAGACAAAGAAAGTCCAAAGGTTACAGCTAGCGGTATTTCTCGGTTGCTAAGTTACATCAATTGGCTAAAACAACTTAGGCAGGTTAAAATGATTAATGCAACACTTACCCAATATGGGAATCACTGATTTTAATGTACTTAATTAAAATTCAAATTAAATATTTAACACGTCCGCGCAGTAGCGATCGCTCCGCGGACAGGATTTAATATAAGGAGACGCAGCCTGTGCGTAGCAATGCTGAGAGCGGAATGTCGCGGGCCGCGGCGCCCGCGAGCGCGGGGTCTCCCGCGGTGCGCGACGGAAGGGCGGGGTGACCAGCGGCCGGGACCGGTCGGCCGTACGTATATATAAAATACCTATCACAGCGTAGGATGTCTGTCTGTGCGTTGAAGAAAGAATAGTTATTTTATTATTATACGTATGAGAGTATAAGTCAAAATTAATAGTAGGTGACAAAATATAAGTATTTGTTTACTAAAAATACAAATACGTTTATTATTCAATGAGCGTAAGTAGTTATAAAATAAAGATATCTAAGGCAACAAATAACTTTGCGTGCGTTAACTATTTAACATTCACGTTATACGTGACAGTACCCCCTCTCTTCGGAATAGGATTTTTCCTAATAAAAATCCGCCTAAATCACTATGTTTAAATGGTTAAAACTAGACGTTGAAGTCACCACCCGCTTCAGTTTGGGGCATTCTTCTAAGGGACAGAATGACTCTGGTGAAGGCTTATTAACAGGGTGACCCAAAGCAAAAAAAAATCGTCACAATAATCTAACTATTGCTTAACTAGGACTAAGTAATTATAAACTACAGCCTGTTTCTATGAAAATTTACGAACGCAGCTGCTCAGATCAGACGGCTCTTACGTCACGCTTTCTGGCGGCGGTAGGGAGAAGTATTCTTTCATCCGTCCCTACACGGGGATGTCAAATCAGGGTGTATAGGCCTTATTAGATATTTTAAAATCTTTAATATGCCAGGCACCTAAATCACGCCCCGACATGTCCTCTACTACATAAACTAAGGGGGAAAGTTTAGCCTTCACTCGACATTTCTGAAACTTGGGTGCAAGCTTCTTGCTGAAGTAAGCGCCCTTGTCACTCTGGAAATAATTTCGTTTGAAAACTATGTCCCCGACCTGAAATTCAACATCTTTGCGTCTAGTATTATACCTTGCAGCATTCTTTTGGTGACTTCGCCATAAGATTGTCTGTACACGGTCAAAAACTACGGCTAAATGCCCAAGATTTTCCGCGTAAGGTTCTCTGGGAGCAAATATCAACTCGTTTGGGTTGTCATTATCTATGTAATGCGACCCGCACGTAACAAGTTGACGACCATACACGAGAAGCGCTGGAGTTTGGCCAGTTACTTCATTTGTGGAAGTATTCATCGCGAACTGGATTTTTGGAAGGTTAACGTCCCATGCTCTCTGGTCGTCTCCCACAAATGTTGATAAGGCGGTGACAATAGTCTTATTGTACCTTTCAACCGAGTTAATTTGGGGAGTGTACTTAGGAGTGAAGTGGACATTTGGTATGTTATACTTTTTAAATAAATTATCCATCTCCCGGCTAGCAAACTGACACCCGTTGTCTAGAATAATAGTTTGAGGTACCCCGTGTACTAGGATCACGTTGTCCTCGAGTATTTTAGACGTAGCCTCAGCTGTAGCACGACGTAAAGGAAACATAAGGCAGTATTTTGAGAAACAACACATTACCACAAAAATGTAACTGTTTTGTTTCCTACTAGTAGGCAAAGGTCCAACTAAATCTACGGAAATTACTTGCCAAGGCCTGCGGCAGTCTTTAGGTCTGCCCATTTTACCAAGGGTTCCGTGGGTAGGGTCTTTATGAGCAAGGCAGACCTCGCAATTAGCGACATAATTGACAATGTCCACGTACATTTTAGGCCAATAATAAGAAAGACTGACGCGTTTGTATGTCTTGAAAACCCCGAAATGACCAGCAGTTGGTTCGCTATGGCACTTAGACAGCGCATCTACGCGTTGTTCCGAATAAAGGACCTCCTTCCAATTGAACTCAGAGGTAAGAGGATTCTTGTTTTTCATAAGTCTGTACAATTTATTCCCTTCTACTAAATAGTTCGGATAACTGGCCGGAGAGTTTAAACAACCCCTGAAGATGCCCAAGTACCAGTTATCAGTAGTGGCAGGTGGGGTAGTAGAGGTTGTTACAGCAGCTACGACGCATCTAGATAAACTATCTGGTATTACATTGTCTTTCCCTTTCCTATGCTTAATAATACAGTCAAAAGCTGATAACCTAACACCCCATCTAGCTAGGCGGCCTGTAGGGTTTGTCAAGGAGAGGAACCATTTGAGCGCAGAATGATCAGTAAATACAGTAAAAGTACGTCCATTCTCTAGGTAGCACCGCCAGTGCTCAAGGGCTGTAATTACAGCAAGAGCCTCTCTTTCCGTAACGCTATAATTTTTTTCAGGACCTGTAAGTGTTCGGCTCATGAAAGCAACCGGGTGCTCCACACCACCTATAGACTGACACAGCATAGCGCCAATGCCGTAGTTACTGGCATCCGTGTGGACTTCAAAAGGATGGTTAAAATCAGGACAAGCTAGGACAGGTGCCTGGACGAGGCATTTTTTCAAAGTTTCGAAAGCGGCAGCCGCATCAGTCGTCCACTCAAAGGGTGGTGACGACTTCTTAGTTGATGTAAGTTTATTGAGAGGCCCTGCTATGGTGCTAAAATTCGGTATAAAACGCCGGTACCAGGAAGCAGCACCTAAAAAGCTTCTTACTTCCTTTTTACTAGTTGGAACCGGATAGTTTACCACAGCTAAGACTTTGTCTGGATCCGTCCGCAGGCCTTGTTGATCGACAACGTAACCAAGGTATTTTAAAGAGTCCCTAAAGAATCTACTCTTTTCAGCATTAATTGTAAGATTAGCGTTCTTAAGTTTATCAAGGACACGCCCAAGGATAGAGACATGTTCTTCAAAAGTTTCGCTTATGACAATGATGTCATCTAGATAACAAAAGACCTTAAGCTCAAAGTCTGGCATAAAGAGGGAATCTACTAATCTTTGCTGCGTTGCCGGAGCATTAGTGAGACCAAAAGCTGTGACGTTAAACATAAAGGTTCCACGACCTGGCGCAAAAAATGAAGTTTTTTCCCTATCTGCCTCGTGGATAGGTATTTGCCAAAATGCCTTAGAGAGGTCAATACTAGTCAAAAACCTTGCGTTCTTTAAATTGTCTAGGATCTCTGTGACATAAGGTAAACCATAAGCATCTTTCTTTGTGACCGAATTTAGTTTTCGACTATCTAAACAAAAGCGCGGCTTGCCGTCCTTCTTACGTACGACTAAAACTGGAGAAGACCAAGGGCTTTCACAAGGAGAAATAACTCCTAACGACAACATTTCATCGACCTGTTCAGCAATAATCCGTTTCTTTTCAGGTGACAATCGGTAATATCTTTGCTTGATGGGCTCCGCATTCCCAGTATCTATACGATGGGTTATTAACGATGTTCTACCAAGGCCCTTTTTCTCGAACGAAATGTCATTAAAACGTGTAATTATTTCATCTGCTACTAGTTTTTGCGAGGGTTCAAGGTTATTGTAGGAATGCAGGTGTATATCCTGACGGATAGAAGCTATTTCAGTAGACTTAGATTCATTAGGGGAAAGATAATCAATGTTGTCTAGCAAATCAGGCAGAAGTTTGAATGCTTTCCAAAAGTCAATGCCGAGGATGAGAGAATTTTCTAAATTGGCAATGACATGGACCTTCAATACATGGGTTTTGTTTTTGAAACTAACTGGTAATGGTACATAACCCAGACAGTGTAACTTGTTGCCACCTTCTGCAGTGATGTTTGTTACATTATGTATTAACTTTAAGTCTGAATTAGTTTTAGAGAGATGCATATAAGTTTCGTTACTAATAATAGTTAAAGCGGACCCGGAATCTAAGAGGCCGTACATTTCGAGCTCAGGAGTAATAGTTACTTTAATGAATGGTCGAGGATCGTCCGTGGGTTTTGAATTGAAAATTGTTGCAACCTTATAAGTATTAAAGAAATGGCGAATGGTCACGAGCCAAGTTTTCCAATCTGAATTCTCGTGTCGTGGTGTGCAACAATTTTCATCAATCAGTTTTTTGAAACCGTTTCAACAGACGATTCGATGGCACAAGTTTCCTTCTTCTTTGAGGGATTGCACTGCGGGCATTCAGGAAAACGGTAGCCTTGAAGGCCACACTTAAAACAGATTATAGTACGCTCTGCTGTACATTCCCTCATTGAATGTGTATTGACACGGCAACGGTAGCAGTACTTGTTGTCTGTAACAGCTGATACGTTGTGGGTTTTATTGAAGCTAGGTTTAGCGAACGTTTGTGAGTAGCTTGCAGTGGGCTGGGTCTGGTAGTTAGTAGGGCCGGCCCTTGGGCTACTCTTTGTAACGTCCTTCCTAGGCTGGTAGGAATACTCCGGAGCTAGTGTAGTTGAAGTAACCGCAGGTGGTTCTTTAAAATTGTCAGACCGAGCTTTAATTTGTTCGTAGTTCCTACAAAGGGTGCGCAAGTCTGCAAGCGAGCTTAAGTTGGGACAAGTAGCAAGAACGCTCGAGTAACAAGGGCGTATGTTATGCAAAATAATCTCAAGCCGTTCTTTTTCACTGGGCATTGTGTCTAATCTACTAAACATGCCATGCATGATCGCTAGGTAAACAGTGATTGACTCTGTGGGACCCTGGCTACGATTACTAATTTCCCTACGCATGAGATAATCAAAATTTGCTGCATCAAAATCATTTTTTAGCATAATCAACAAGTCCTCCCAGGAATAAACAGAATCCTTAACACTGCGATACCAGTGTAAAGCATCCCCAGTAAATATTTCTGTAGCCAATGAAAGCATCTTCTTATCAGTAACATCTTTAGCAAGGCGGAACTCTTTAGCGCGTGCAATAAAAGCCCGAACACAAGACTTGCCGTCATATTTGAGTTTAGATATATCTGAGCTTAGGCCGCGGTCACAAGTAACTTTAATATTATAATTATTTATACCGTCTGCATTTGAGGCTTCAGCGTCAGTGAGAGGTTCGTTGGAATCATCAGTTAAGTTACCCTGGCCTGAAATTCCAGGAGTAACTTGGGCTGTATTGCATTTAATAGAAGCAGGCTGAGTGACAAGCTGAGGTAATAATGCCAAGATTTCCTGAAGGGACGACCATTGTTCGTTAAAGAACTGTTGTGTCTCGTGTAGCAAGGTTAATTTTTCAGGTGCAGCTTGAAGTAGACTAATTCTATTAAGCCTGTGATAAATGTGGTTAAGGTAAGTTTGGGTACGTTCGAGTAAACTCTTTTGATGGGGGTCTTGTTTGAGGCAAGCTACGTTAATTGCTGCTTTAGCTAAAGTGTGTTTTATACCGGCGATATCATCATCAAACTCATAACAAGAATCGAGAATTTCTTCTGCTGGGTACCTAATCGCAAGCTTAGATATTTGCTGCCTTAACTCCTCCACCTTATCCTTAGGCTCCTCTGCCCGTATTTTTACCTCGTAAATTAATTCTGACTTAGTCAATTGTAAGTACTTAATTGGGCGAGACATTATGTTCTTTTTGTTTTTTACTATATAAGTGTAGGTAAGTATTGCAAAAATCAGATTAAGTATATATTGAGCGTGATAAATACTAGGAAATGAGACTATGAAATTACAGCGATTTAATAATACTTAACTAAAGTAATGATACCTTATATAACTACGTATTTACTAATCTGCGACATGCACACACCAACACCAATAATGCTGATAAAAAGAAAACTTACCAACCCTCAGGTAGACCCAAAATCTAAAACAAAACAGTTGGGCGCCAAACTGTCACCTAAATATATCACCTAAGCGTTTATTACCTGGGGAGATACTATTGGGACGTAAATAATCAAGAATATTGAAATCTAAAATAACAATTTATTTAATTAACTCTAATTCTAACATACACTATCTCGTTTAATGTTTAAAGATAAGGTTCAATTTCTATATATAAGTAAGTCGTAGGTATTAAGTTTAGATTAAGTTTGAGCCTAGTAATTAAGTTTATAGCTTAGAGTAGTAAAGTAAGATTTTATTTAATAAGTTAAGGCGTTAATTCTATTTTAGTTAAGACTAATTCTAAAAATTATGCTAGGACAAGAGTGGGTTCGAAGCCTAGATTCTGGGTCTGTCTACTAGAGAGTTGGCCGGTCTTCCAGTACAATACCCCACGTCCCTCGGGTGTGCGTAGCGTGGTGGAGATTGACTTAAGGCCAAGAGACGAGGCGAAGCCAAGGTCAAGGTCAACCAAGGTCAAGGTCATCCAAGGTCAACACGTAGGCAGCTCACGACGGTAGCTGAGCCATCGGAGGTAGCGCTTAAGGCTTCATCAAGCCCAAGGTCGTGGTGGCATAAATGCCAACCCGCAGGGAGTTCCTGGAACGCGTCCAATAGTAAAATTAGGCCTGTGTTCAATATTCGCCCTGGACTGGTAACCATCACACGCTAGCACTAACAAGGGTGGGTATTTATTTACAATGAAGCAATCATTTAGTGTGATGGGCAGTCCAGGTACATGAAAAAGCGGTGCGGTGAAACGAGCATCAGATACTGGCATAATTGTACTACAGTATGGCAGACAAGGTACTAATTTAATTAAAATAGCGGTTTGAAAATAAATTGCGTAAGCAAACCCGCAGGTAACGCTAGTATTAGGTTGTAGCAATATCAGATACTCGTAACATTACAAGAGGAAAGCGGTGCAGCACAGTAGGTAAAAGAGTGATTATATTTATTAAGCGAACCTTTCCTTATAAACAACGCCTACATGTGTTGCGAATTAAGCAGATATCTTTTATTTTCTAAAAACAAGCGCTGTAGCACATCTTAGGTATTATTTATAAGCAAAAGCAACACGCAATTAAATCGGGCAAAATCATCTTGCGAAGAAAAAGCGGAAAAGAAAGAAATAGAAATGTAAGGATAGAAGAAACAACAGCCCTTTTATGCAGGAGAAAAGCTTATGGTCTAAAATTATGAAATTAGTATTATTTCTACAGCACTACTGATTCACATTAATCAATACAAATGTTTCCCACTATTAAACATGAAGAAATTTAAATGAAATGTATGGATAGCCTCGAATAATAACACGTGTACAATCTAGACAAAGAAAGTCCAAAGGTTACAGCTAGCGGTATTTCTCGGTTGCTAAGTTACATCAATTGGCTAAAACAACTTAGGCAGGTTAAAATGATTAATGCAACACTTACCCAATATGGGAATCACTGATTTTAATGTACTTAATTAAAATTCAAATTAAATATTTAACACGTCCGCGCAGTAGCGATCGCTCCGCGGACAGGATTTAATATAAGGAGACGCAGCCTGTGCGTAGCAATGCTGAGAGCGGAATGTCGCGGGCCGCGGCGCCCGCGAGCGCGGGGTCTCCCGCGGTGCGCGACGGAAGGGCGGGGTGACCAGCGGCCGGGACCGGTCGGCCGTACGTATATATAAAATACCTATCACAGCGTAGGATGTCTGTCTGTGCGTTGAAGAAAGAATAGTTATTTTATTATTATACGTATGAGAGTATAAGTCAAAATTAATAGTAGGTGACAAAATATAAGTATTTGTTTACTAAAAATACAAATACTTTTATTATTCAATGAGCGTAAGTAGTTATAAAATAAAGATATCTAAGGCAACAAATAACTTTGCGTGCGTTAACTATTTAACATTCACGTTATACGTGACAACGTTCCACGGCAAAAGGTAACTTATGGCGGCTGGCGCTTACGTCGCATAGCGCCGCAATAATATTGAAGCGGCGTTAATAATAGCGTAAGCGCCAACCGCCATAAGGTACATTTACCCGTGGGACGCCACATATAAGGCCTGCTTGTTTTTGTCCTGAGGAATTTTTAATATCCAAATTAAATATTACTGTTTAATACTCTATTTATTTAATTTAGGGTAGACGTAATGATTCTTTCTTTTAAAAGGTAATAGACATTTATTCGTGACGATCACAAATTTACGAAAATTTACAGATAACAAAAGTAGAAAAAATTAAAACAGAACATTAAATCTATGGAAATTTCTGAAATAAATAATTATTTAATTTAATTAAAAGGATACGTAAGAGCATTTATTTATTTATTTATTTATATGAGCATAGAGAAAAAAATCATAGAGTGCTCACTCCATACTTCAGTTTTAGTACAGTCGATATCAGATATGTCGGAGCTGCTAAGGTGCTCACAAATATCTGAACACGCCTCTATTGTCAAGGCGTTAGAGTGCGTGTTCAGATATTGTGAACACCTTGGCCGCTCCGATATATCTGATGGCGACGACTGTACCAAATAGACTATTATTTTCGTAGTCGACATTTAGCATCGAGTAACGGAATTAACAGTACTATATAGATGTTGCACCGACCGAAAAGTATAATGCTCAACAATTTTCAGCTAATATTGTAACCGGATTAACCGGAACTCTATTCTCTACGACTTCTGCTTTTAATATTATAGTTTGAATAATCTCAGGTGAATTTTTCGGGCTCGGACCCTAATCTGTTAAACAAAAGATATTGTTTCCTTTATGCAGTGGTTACAATGCTTACTGCTAATAGCCCCGACGTAAGTAACGGGAACAAACCCATTTAAAAAGAAAATTTACCATTCTAATTATATGGTTCAAATTCTTGAATTAGCTGATTCGGAGATAACACGTTTTTGCTATCTCTAAAAACAAGACCACCCTAATTGTTCTCTGAACAAGCTGTCATATGAATTTGAACCTTAACACTATCACGATAGTTGCTTTTTAAACGACATGGTTGCTTTGGCACGTGCTGTAGACAGCTCTTAAAAGAAACAAAGGCTTTTGTTTAACGGATTAGCACCCGAACTCGAAAAATTCACCTGAGATTATTCAAACTATACCTAGTTGTAAATTGTTGTACAATACAATTTTCGTGAGTCGCGACACTAAAGCATTCTAGTATCAAGTAGCGGTACTGATAGTTCCGCTACTCGATGCTAGATGTCGACTGCGAAAATAATAGTCGTTTTGGTACCAAAACTGATGTATGGACTGAGAACTCTATTCCTACAATATTTCTTTATGGTAAGAGCAAGAATTTTTTTGGAATAGGTATTTTATTTAACAACTGATTAATTTAAATGTTTTTGGTGTTTTTATTAGAAAATCCTTATTGTGCTAGGTATCTTCATTCACATATATTATTCCGAGACCTTTACTGATAACATGTGTCCACCCCTAGGCAAGGTCTTGCTACGGTTTCTCCAGTGTAAGTCTACCATAACATTATCATTTTACATCTCTATGTATTTCAGTGTTACTCTTTGACGGAACGAACTGTCCTCATATTATTATCAATAAATAAATAAACATAATTTCGTCAGCAATAAAAACCGTTTTTCGTATAATGTTTCATTTGACCTAATTTTGATTGGCCTAAAATATCACTTAGAAATTAAACGTAATATAAATTAAAAAGACTTTACGGTTTAGACTCACTTGTAATAATGTCACATGTTTCGGACAGCCTAGGTCTCCTTTCTCAAGCACTAACAGTGCGAGCAGCGTTCACGACGGCCGTCTATCGCGGAAATAAATTAAATAAAAATAAATGAATAAATAAAAATAAATAAATTAAATATAAATTGTTGTTACAACGAAATTTTATAACTACCATTTCGTAACTTGTCACATTGATAGTCAATTTATAAGCCGCTACGGATCTTATATTATTGTCATTGTGAGTAAAAATTTGGAACTGTAGTTTTAGTATAACGTTTTAGGGAAAAATTATTATAGTTTGGTTTTTAAATATTAGGTCAAATGTTAAACTGTGTTTAAAAGATTCAAACCCCATATAAAAAACCGAATATATGTTTTTAAATAATATGAGGACGGCGTATTATATTTTATACATTATATGTATGTTTGTATCGTGCTTGTGTTTGTTAAGTATTTCCTATTTTATTATCAATTTGATGCTTGGCAACATTGTGCTCACAATTTATGTAGTTTAAAGCAAAAAGTGTCTTAAGGGGTTGTTATATGACACTTTTTGCTTTGTAGACAGCTCTTAGCTTCTTAGATAGTAGTTAGTGTGTGTGTCGATTGCATTTATATCTACTATATGGTATTCTTTAATTTTGCTAAACAACTTTTTGTTGAATGTATTTTTCATCACATTCATCGGTCATAACTTTTCATTTCCTAGTTTCGTATAATTTGTGTTAATAATCAAAAAAAAAATATAATTTTTACTAATGGGTCCTAAATAATGTGTAGCGTTCCATTCCTAAAGGTCCTTATGCAAATGGAGCATACGGGTCTTTAGGCACGGAACGTCACATATATCCAACTTCGTACTGCGCTCAGCAAGGAAGTTGACATTTCTAGTGATTTAATATTTTTTTTTTAAAAGAACAATTTGAAAAATCTGACAAATCTTTAAAGACATAATCATTTTGGTACAATTTTATTTTACTCATTCAGTAATCATGAAAAGTACTAAAAGAGAAAATCATTTTTTTTGATGTTAAGATTGTATGATGTACAAAAAACTTACCTACTTATAATTCAAAATGCATGAATGACATAACGTTGTTTAGCAAAGAACCGTACTATATACTATATCTATATATGTATACTATCTGGGTTTATGTCTGTCTGTCTACCTCTAACAACAATGGCAATGTTGTCGAAATATCGAATTGATAATAATGTCGAATAAATAAATTAACGAGAAAATTCGATACAGCATATCAACAAGAACCGAACGCAGCTTACCATCGAGCCGCTACCGAAAACCGATACCGAATGGAAAATACCGGATCTAGTGATGGGCCCGGCTACCAAAACCAGTAAAGACCGAACCATGCCGCCTATAAGTCTATCTTTGATACCTGTCTCTGGTAAAGATAGTCACAACACACCAATAAAAGTAAATCTAGAACAAAGCTGGAAAGATTCTATAGAATATAACGCGTTAGACAAAATGAAGGATTTCGCTGAAAAGGCCGCTTTCGATCTGCCCAAAACCTCCAAACAAAACTACGATTTCTCTCTATTGAAAACGCAAGAGAAAAAAACCAAAACGTCAGACAAAGAGAACAGTCTGGAAAAACTGATAGAATCATATTCAAGAATATCTGAATTCATAAACGGCTGCGATTGGTCGAAACTGCAGGACAAGAAAGATGACACGAAAACGCTCGAACAGAAATATATTGACGCTAAAAACGAGTTTATGTCACAGAACCTAATGTTAATGCCTAAAAAGACTGTCAAAGAAGTGATAGATCTAAGCGAGGATGACGAACTCACAGAATTGACAAAGAGAATCAATAAAGGTACCATAAATGTCGGGAAAGATGGAGAATTGTCGATCTCGGTACATAATTTCGGAAAGGAAGTTTCGGTACGTTGAAAAAACTAACTTTCGGGTCTAACATTATCTTTGGTCTATGATTAACTAGAACTGAGAACTAATTTTCGAAATAACTAATTTCCTGTGTGGTGAGGGACTTGATATAAAATGGATTGGTCAAAATAACTAAAACTCATTGCAAAACTATCAAATTACTATTTGTGTATTATTTATTGCTTCATATTATCTGCTAAAATTATGGCTGCATGTCTATATTACATTTATATGATACGTATAATTGATTTGTTATTGTGTATTCATCAAAATTTCAACAAGCTTTGTTTCATAGACCACACCGATTTACTTTTTTAAAATTACCTATTGCACGCTATTTTCTCCATAGCATTTGTAAAGTAAGGACACTAGCATGGAGATTTTCGTACATTCACCCGCCTAGTTCATATCTCTATTGCACACGCGTAATTATATTGCTGTCCCACTTGCACAGTGTCATTGACCGCCGGCAAAATGGGCGGGACAGCAATTATAATTACGCGCGTGCGATAATGATAGAAACAGGCCGGTCAATGTACGGAATTATACGTCTTTTGCATGCTTACTTTACACGCTGTGCTCTTATATTAAGGCGCAGCGGGACAATTTCGACTGCGGGGTAATTTCAACTAATCGTAATATCTTCCATGTTTTACATTATTAACTAGAGTGCCATATACGTCCAGATAGCGAAAAAGATGTGCTGTATATGTGTTGTGTGTGGCTCTAGTTAATAAAGTAAAACATGGAAGATATTTCGATTAAGTAGTTGAAATTATCCCAGTCGCAGTCGAATTTGTCCCGCTGCACCTTGCATAAAATTAAAAAGTAATCGTTTTTGCCTACCCCTACTCCAAGTATACTCTTTGCCTATAGTAAAAATACTAGCTATAGCACTTGCATGACGTACCTACACATAAATGGTGTGATATTCTGGTGTTTGACATAATATTATTTCGCCTAAGGTAACATTTGACATTTGTAACTTGTTGAAACAATTTGATATTAAGTTTTGACTTACCCTCGTGAAATAAATTACATATTTACTAAATTAGATCAAATAAAATTATGTCAAATACATTTATCGTTACTTTTAGTGATCGTAGATGAAATTGGAATTTTTCAACGGTTTTTTTTTACTAAATAAACTAAATTTGATAAAAATTCCAAAAGTTTAATTTTTTTTATTTTCTTACCAAACTTTTGGACATCATTTTCTTTTTCTTTTTTGCTTTACTTATTTTCCCGTGATTTCTTTTTTGTTCCATGTTATTATTTGCCCGCTTTCGATGTTGTCGTACCTAATGAAGGCCAAAAGGCGAAAACAGGAAGAGATTGAGAAACAGAAAGTCGAGGAGCAAGTCAAAAAACAACAGGTTTGTACAATACAATACAAATACAGGAGCTAGAGAAAGACAAGGGTATGGTCTGTGCGGAAAAGACAAAGATATGTAATATGTATGTAGTAAGACGGTCTTCCCCACATTGACCGTAATGTAGTTCGATTGTGTTTTGGTACAATTGCTTGTTGTTTTATATGTGACGTTCCACGGCAAAAGGTACCTTATGGCGGCTGGCGCTTTCGTCGCATAGCGCCGCAATAATATTGGAGCGAAGTTAATAATAGCGTAAGCGCCAACCGCCATAAGGTACCTTTACTCGTGGGACGTCACATATGGTTTGGTTTGTGGTATCGGATTGATTGTGTGTATGTATTTCTTTATACGGTAGGGATCATGTTATACCACGCTGTTTTTTTATGGTTCCGTACGCAAAGGGTAAAAACGGGACCCTATTACTAAGACTCCGCTGTCCGTCCGTCTGTCCTTCTGTCACTAGGCTGTTTGTCATGTCAACTGTGATAGCTGGGTAGTTGAATTTTTCGCAGATGATGTATATCATCTGTTGCCGCTATAACAACAAATACTAAAAACAGAATGCAATAAATATTTAAGTGAGGCTCCCATACAACGAACGTGATTTTATTGCCGTTTTTTGCGTAATGGTACGGAACCATTCGTGCGCGAGTCCGACTCGCACTTGGCCGGTTTTTTTATACCATGGTGGCAAGTAATAGTTTTCGGTAAAAAAAGGACTTATTGTTCCTTTATTACCAACGGACAATAGTACCTTTTGCCTGCAACCGTCACATTTGGAGCCTTTGTTGCAGGACAGGGAAATAAAACGGCAACAGGCCATGCTTCTCAAAGAGCAGGTGAGGTCAATAAAAGGGACACTGGGCTATGTTAGGTATTACCGCTTGACTGTGCTAATAATGTGTTATTACAGTGTGCTATACTGTTTTGACAATCAATTACATATTGTAGGATAATTCGCCAGTGACTGGCCACTTTTAGTAACTGGCCGCCCTAATATAAAAATGAATTCTATTCACCTATAAATATAGAATTCATATTAGTACAGGTTTCAATAACTGGCCACCTTATACTAAAATGAATTCTATTTATAGCTGTATAGAATTCATTTTTGGTTTGGGGTGGCCAGTTACTGGCGAATTACCCTATAAGATGTGAAAAGTCATAAAATCGTGCCCCTACTTTGATAGCTAAAGTTTTTACTGCACGGCGCTATGTTTTGTGAAAGCGGAATTGTCAAACGTCAACTTTTACGCATACCTGAGGCCTGAGTTACACTTGTAAGTTTTACTTACGTAAGTAGGGACACGGCTTTACTACAGAATGAGAGATGAATATCGTTATCTCATTCTAACAAATAGCTTTGTCCCTACTTACGTAAGTAAAACTTACAAGTGTAACTCAGGCCTAATGTATAGTCGTTCGATCGATGCCGAAAAATGTGCCTCGAATTTGATAGCACAAGGATATATGTAACAATAGTAGTTTGTGTTACAAGGGATCAAAATGATATATTTCCGTCAAGGGAGTACATTGAATCCTGAATGAAGCGATGGGTTCTACAATAAAGTAAAATCCTGAGCGTAATGAGGGATTCAAGTGTTAACGCCCAAGACGAAATAATTTTGATACCGTGTGACACATACTGCTTTTCACATCAACTATGAGGAAAATAAAGAAATCTTAGTGTTGACACAATCTGATGCTTAAACAGATTATTTAAGCTAAAAAAATAATGTGGAAAAAAATTACAAATAGTGTACTAGAACAGAAAAGTGTTACTTTGATCCCCCTAGAAGGGAGGGATCTCCTAGCAGGGAGGAAAAGTGCCACTTTGATCCGTCCTAGCAGGGAAGAAAAAGCTCTTTTCCGAATAGGTGGTGTGAAATAAATAAAGGATTAGCCGTTCAAATAGAACGACTATACGGAATTTTACAGGGACATATCCTTGTGATATCAAATTCGAGGCACATTTCTTACCCCCTCTAAATCTTTTCTACAGTTAATAACTCGTTGTGCTAATTATGATAATAAATTATTCTTTAAAAAAAACACACACGTATAGTTTTACAAATATGGCGAATTAACATTTTCTTGCACAATTTGATGAAATGTTTTGTGTTAACAAATTAAAAGGTCGACAAACATAAATGCGTTATTCTTATAAAATCCGGTTGTTTCACTCGGTGGCAATATTTGTTTAACCCTCGTGCCTTGAAACCCTCGCAACGCTCAAGATTACACTTTTCGAACCGCTCGGTACGCTCGTGGTTAAATTTTGGAATTTTTCGCTTGCTCGGGTATCAATATTAGCACGAGAGGTTAAACAACAACTTTGCCGCATTGTAAAACAAATAACTGTTTTTGTTATTTTATACGTGATACAGTCGCCATCAGATATATCGGAGCGGCCAAGGTGCTCACAAATATCTGAACACGCCTCTATTGTCAAGGCGTTAGAGTGCGTGTTCAGATATTGTGAACACATTGGCCGCTCCGATATATCCGATGGCGACTGTAGTTGTGTTACAATTCGGTGATATTACAATTTTCAGACGTTATAACCGTTTATGTATGTCGACTTTGTGTGTTTTGTGTGTGTGGTATTCTATATGTGTATGTGTTTTCTTGTTTTCCATCGTTGCCGTCTCCGTGGGCGCAGCAAAAGTATATAACCGAGGTAATACATAATAAGGCATGTGACTTTCGAAGCTTTTGGCATGTTATTTTGCGGTTTACATGGTTCGCATTAATATGGTTTTACAGGCATGACAATAGCGACTTACCCTCTGGAGCTTTTGGTTCTTTTTTGAGGTTTACATGGTTCGCATTAATATGGTTTTTCCTAATTTAAAGTTTAATTTAGTTTATTCCTTGGAATTTCCCTCTTGCTTAATTTATTTACGGCGAAATGAATCTTTTCTGTTCTCCGTGCGGAAATCGTCAATTTTCGGCCCGCTGCGCTAAGTTCCGGCTCCGTAGAGCAGGAAAATAGTATACTTACACACCTAGGGCAGTAAATAAGAAAGCCTCAGATCACATGTTTGTCGACCTCGGCTTTACCTCGGCCGACAATTACATAAGATCTGAGAATTTTATTACTTTACTGCCCTAGTATGTATTAAGCTAATTAACTCTATATTGAGTCTTGTTATAATATTATTCATTAATATTGAAACTATAGTTCGTTTTTATAGCATTAGAAAGAACTTGCAAGAAGGTAAGCGATCTTGACATGTCTTTTAATTGAAAAACGCTTTTTAAAAATCAGTAACTATTACTTATGAAAGCAGAAGAATATAAATAATCGTATTAGATTCATAATTGTTACATATTTGCCGTGACTTATTTTTTAAATGTGTTTTTCAATAAAAAGACACATCAAGATTCTTTACCTTATTTCTAATGCTAAGAAAAACGAAGTATAGATGTTTACCAGTACACTGATATTCAGAGTTTATGTTGTGCTTGGTTTCTAGTACTATTTAATTTTATAATACATTCTTTATTTATTTTTTAGATAACTATTTTTGTATAGTTATGTAACACAATAGTCAATATAGCCATTCGAATGTCCTTAGCGTGATCCTTGCCTCCATTCATAACGTTATATGTATAATATAATTAACTTAAGAAAGTGACGCAAACAAAATTGTCCACAGGAAAGGGAGAGACGGCGACAACACACGACATTCATCCGACAGCTGGACTCGCGAAGGAGATGGGAGGAGCGAGAGAGACGGAAACACCAGAACTTACTAGATAGGCTGCTGGCGAAAGAGAAGAAGTTACAGCAGAGGAAGAAAGAGATGGAACTACTAGCTGAACTAAGGTAAGAGTGAGACGGAAACACGACATTCGTCTGCCAATTATTGATTTTTTTTTCACGGCATTATATTTTTGTGTACGGCCGCCATCTTGGAATTCAGAACAACAGTCATAGAATGTTGGCCCAAATAACTTAGGCCCACTTGCACCATTCCACTAACCCGGGGTTAACCGGTTAAAACTGGAGTAGCCATGGTTACCAGTACAATTTAACACTGGATTTACGGTTTAACCGCTTAACCCCGGGTTAGTGGGATGGTGCAAGTGGGCCTTAATTAGGTTAGGTTACTAAGGTTTGTATTCTATCTGTCCAATAGGTATCTTGGTCTAATGTGCATTGCGTCTCTCATCAAGCAAAATGTGAGACGCAAATACATATAGGAATAAGTTCGCCTTTGTACTAATGATGTGTGTTCTTTCATGTTTTATGTTTCTTTTTGTACAATAAAGTATTTTACTACTACTACTACTACTACTACTACTACTACATATTGGACAGATGGAATACCACCCTAAGCTTGACTGGAGCATACGAACTAACTTTTCCGAGAAAATACGATGAAAAACAATTATGAACTACATCTGTACTGTATTCTTCCACAGACGACCTCAAGAAGACTCCACACTATCGGATCAGAAGCCACTGCCGACCCTAAATCGGGTACCTGGCTTGAAGCTCCCTGGACAGGCCATGGCGGATCTGCTCCAAGCGTTCGAGTTTATACATAACTTCGGGCAGACGCTAGGATTCGGTAAGAACCCTATATAACTAATCAGGACTCTACAGACCTCAAGAAGACTCCACACTATCGGATCAGAAGCCACTGCTGACCCTAAATCGGGTCCCTGGCTTGAAGCTACCTGGACAGGGGGATCCTATCTCATCGCATAATAATTGATTGTCATAATGTAATGCTACGCATAAATCTCTTTTCGCATATTTTTTCTCCAGCTGAAACAGGAAGTATTTTCCAAAATATTTTACAGAGGTTGTATAGAATAGGGTAGATTAGGTTAGGTTTGTGTTATAATTTTTCAGAAATGTTAATATTTCCAGCACAATAACTATTATGCGAAATGAGTTTTATGCGTAACATTACATTAGGACAATCAATTATTATGCTACCCAATATGGACCCCTGGACAGGCCATGGCGGATCTACTCCAAGCGTTCGAGTTTATACATAATTTCGGACAGACGCTAGGATTCGGTAAGAACCCTATATAACTAATCAGGACTCTACAGACCTCAAGAAGACTCCACACTATCGGATCAGAAGCCACTGCCGCCCCTAAATCGGGTCCCTGGCTTGAAGCTCCCTGGACAGGCCATGGCGGATCTACTGCAAGCGTTCGAGTTTATACATAGCTTCGGGCAGACGCTAGGATTCGGTAAGAACCCAATGTAACTAAAGCTTCCGTCACACAGGCGCGTTTATGTTGAACAGAATTAATAAATGTATAGTTCGTTTTTTTAGCATTAGAAATTAGGTAAACAATCTTGATGTGTCTTTTAATTTTTTTTTTTTTTTTTTAATAGAAAAACACATTTTAAAAATAAGTTACTGCAAATATGTAACAATTATGAATCTAATACGATCATTTATATTCTTCTGCTTTCATAAATAATAATTTTTGTATTTTAAAAAGCGTTTTTCAATTAAAAGACATGCCAAGATCGCTTACCTTCTTGCAAGTTCTTTCTAATGCTAAAAAAAACGAACTATAGTTAGAATCAATCAAATCAGATCCATGATAAAAATAAATATTTTGTAATCAACAAATGCTCAAAAATGTGCCTTCGTATTTAGCTACTTTCCAAGAATACATTTTGAATATTAAATATACCTAGTTTTTGGGTATTTTTTTTGTGTAATTTTTCTTTTAGGTGCCACATGTATTCGGTATTCGGCCGAATACCGAATATTCGGCAAAGTGGCCGAATACCGAATATTCGTGGCATCTCTAATCGTAATGTACTATTATTTCATTGCAGACGTGGATTCGATCCCATCATTGAACACGTTGCAAGCGGCGTTGCTGCCTGCATGCAGTCCCGAGGTTGAACTCGAACTGATGCAGGTTCTGACGCATCTCCTAGTCTGCGCAATTGGTAAGTAAAGTTATAGAATAATATAGTTAGTCGCTTCGGAGCGGTCTATCGTCCTACACTACCAAAACGTAATATCTAGAATATCAGTGATATTAAATTTGAACCTTAATACTATGACGATACCGGTTGTTTTTCAATATGAATGTTGTACTGGCACGTGCTAACTCGGTAGCTAGCGGCTTTGCGATAATAGAGACAATGGCCTTTGTTTGAAAGATTAAGGTTCGAAGCGAAAAATTCACCTGAGAAGAGCCGTACTATACAATTATACGAGTGATGAACGGTCTTTTAGCCGGTTTATATTAGCGAATGTCTCTTTCTAATCAAGGGGATTGGAAAGAGATTCCCACTAATATTATTAGTTACAAGTTGTTATGCAATCTGCCCCAGGTCAGTAACTTTCTTGAACCTTCAGATATTTGCAAGTTATTAAAAATTTTACTCCTCTGCTGCGTTTTTAGAGAAAATTTAGATTTTGACTCTCAATTTCTAGACGTGTCGTGTTCAAATACAATTAATGGTAAGTAAAAAGGATCAAACTTCCTTATTTAATACAGTGATTAAATAAGGATCAAAGTCAAATGGCGTTCTAAAAGTGTTAATCATTTGTGTCGAAAGATGGTACCTAGTAAATGTACTGACTACATAATTTACTTTGACAGTATTCCTCTATTTCAAATTATCTTTGGTAATAAGAAAGTCTTCAAAACTATGGAGGTCTAGCTTATCGTATTTTATAATGTCAGGCGTGACCCATATTGATATATTTGAACTAAGTTTGTCCGTTTGTTTTGCAGAGGACCCCGGCATTCCGCACCCAGGCCGTCACACAACATTACTAGGACACGCTCTACGTATGGGCGACATCACTGAACACAATCTCAGCGAAGTTCTCCGTATATACCTGTATGCCAACGCGACAGGCGAAATCAAGGCATTGACTGGTAAGTCTACATACATTCTGTACTTTACTAGGATATGCTCACTCTACGTATGGGCGACATCACGGAGCACAATCTCAGTGAAGTTCTCCGTATATACCTGTATGCCAACGCGACAGGCGAAGTCAAGGCATTGACTTGTAAGTTAACTTACAGAAAAATATATTAAAATTTTGCAACGACGCTAAAAGTCGTAAACTAAAGCTGTTTACTTCAATAATAAATCCGACATATTGACTCATTTTTTTGACGTGATAACGTCTTATAAATCGATGAACACCGGTAGCATGCACGAAAAAGAGTCACGTTGTGGACAGATCTCCATGGTAACGGTAATGTTTTCTTATGACGTTATCTCGCAAAATTATCGTCCGTAAACTGAATTTACAGACAACCACATTTTTTATATATTTTTAGGTCTATCTGCGGAACGGGAGAGAGAGCGGCGAGTGGCGGACCACCATCAAACTGACGCCGAGATCCAACAGACTGTCTCAACCACGAAGAATGGTGCCTACTACGAACATCTACACAACAACAATACATACAAACTGTCTGGTAAGTCTTACATTTAAAACTTTCGTGGGGTGGGTTGAACATACTTATAGAGTTAGACCAAGAAAAGTCTGTAGCGATTTTGATAGCCCACGCAGTGCAAGTGTTATTTATACGTGTCATAATTTCATAGAAGTTTGACGTTTAAAATAACCCTTGCACTGCGTGGGGCTATCAAAATCGCTGCAGTCTTTTCTTGGACTAACTCTATTAAATCGTAATTAATAATCGCAATAGTCTTTTTATTTCTGGGTTCGACATTACAGTCTTACCATCCTAAAATAGATAATCTACATGGCATTTCTTTGCCTTTATCTGGTAAATATATTAAAAAAACGTTGTTTTATTTACTATATACGGGCTCCAGTACCATTTACACTCGTCTTTGGTTTTCCTCTCGCCTAAAAGCTTGGCTGAAACCTCTCAAGTAGACGATAATTTGTACCCCTCCTCTTTAATGACATTTTTAGTGAGGTTTTAATTTCAATCGCCTCTCACGATCCGCGGATAATAGTGTCGCTCGGTGAAAATCGGTAGAAACAATGAAATTATATCGCGCTAGACCCGTTTGTGTAATTAAATATGTGTACGAAACGCGAGAGTTTAAAGTGTCACACCCTTGAGCATGGGCGTACGCAGCATTTTTTAAGGAGTGGGGCAGAAGTAGGGGAGGCTGGGTATGTTGTAACAGGGTATGGTTGAAACAGAAATTCTTAGCTTATGGTCAGAGACCAGGGTGGGGCAACTGCCCCACCTTACCCCACCGTGGGTACGCCTATGCCCTTGAGGACTCATCAAAGTGTTATTTCTTTTTTACAGAAGCCCTCCGTGACAAGCCATTCCTAGCCCTGAACGCGACAACCAAGTCCGCCATCCTGGCCTTCCTGTGCAACGAGTTGCTGCAGAACAAATCCGTGTTGCGACAGATCGACGGAGCCCTGGATCACCTGAACCAGCTGAAGAAAGAGCGGTACCTTATGGACATGAAGATACGGAAGTGAGTTGGCCGTTTTAGGCCTCCCCCACATCTAGCGTCTTTCGAGCGTCGGCGTCTGTCGGCGTCCGGTCAGCGCTATGGAAAATGACGTCGCTGCGCAGTTGCGTCGAGCAGCGGCTATAGATTTGTAGACGCCGACGCTCGAAAGACGCTAGATGTGGGGGGCCCCTTAGTAGTTATCCTCCTAAGGCCCAGCCATACAAATGATGTTTGCAAAATTTGCCACAGAAATTTGAACCTACAATGTAGGAAATAGAGTTGATTTTGCGTTTTACCAAAACAGAACGAAACAAAGCAAAAGCAACTCTGTTCCAATCGAATATGATTTAAATTTCATTGAAGTGAATAAGTACTGTAGATAGGACCTTGGGCCTTAGGAGGGTATAGTTACATAATCTCCGGGTCGACGATTGTTGAGTTTTTCATTATTATGACTCTTTTTCATCTGTTAAAATACCCCATAGCAGAGAGCCGTATGCGATAACAAAATAAAAAGGATCGAAGTTGTTTTATCCTAGCATAGAGAAAAAAATACATAGATTGCTCACTCCATACATCAGTTTTGGTACCAAAAACACTATTATTTTCATAGTCGACATGAGCATCCAGTAGCGGAATTATCAGTACTTTAAGCAGCAGTACTGTCAAGTGACAATATATGTAGCACCGACCGGAAAGTCTAATGCTCAATACCAGAACTGATGTATGGAGTGAGCACTCTTGTCTTAGGTACTATATTTATCTATGAGCCTAGTCTATACTTTGTAAACTAAAGTGGCTTAAGTTTTAAAACATACCCATTCAACAGAGTACGAGTCCTCCACCAACGCAAGCAGCGATCCGAGCAGACTGAGAAACAGCAACTATTAGCCTTGGAAAGAATGCAGCGGCTGGTGGAAGAGAGTACCGCCAGTCTTAGTCGCGCTTCGCCACAATCGCACGAGGATGGTACGTTTGATAATCAATTGATCTGTTTTTCCGATTTTTACCTCTCGAATCATCATCATCAGGCTATAGTAGTCCACTGCTGGACATAGCCCTCCCCTAAAGAGCGCCATAGCGCCCTGTCCTCAGCTTGCCGCATCCAGCATCTGCCTGCAGTCTTTCGCAGATCGTCATCCCACCTGGTCGGAGGGCGTCCTACACTACGTTTGCCGAGTCGCGGTCTCCACTCAAGAACACGTTTACCCCAGCGGTTGTCGGTTCTTCGTGCGATATGGCCAGCCCACTGCCGCTTCAGCTTGCTAATTCTTTGAGCTATGTCGATAACTTTGGTAACCCCTCGAATACCACCTTGAAATGTCAACACGGGCTGAGACACAATTATTAGCCTTGGAAAGAATGCAGCGGCTTGTACATGGAAGTAGCATCCTATAGAAGTGGTGTGCGCGTGCCTCCGTGAGGGACAAAACATACGCAATGCGACAATATTAAAAACACGTTTTAACATTCCTGACAATATACCAAAAACAATCTACATAATTCGGTTGGGTTATTTGTTGCCCACCATAGCCCATACTAACAAAAAGGTGGGGAACAAACAAAAAGTGAGACTGTGACAAGGACAAGCAATAGTACCGCTTTCTCTGCTACTCCTACTGAAAGTTTTATAAGTGTATCTCGTTCGGTCATTTGGCCCCTCCCCCATGTCTTCTCTATTGTACCTCTATGGGCTTGTAGAAGAGAGTACCGCCAGTCTTAGTCGCGGATCGCCACAATCGCACGATGACGGTGCGTTTGATAATCAACTGATACTCTGTATCTTTAGGCATTTAAATAAAAGTAAACCAAATCTACCCTCAAACGGCTCCTTAAACCAGTTGAGGGTAGATGAAAACATTACACGATCAAATAATGTAGGTTAAAGTCAGGTCGTTCAGTGACTGATCCAGGCGGTTTTGTAATTGGTCGGTTAACCAATAAATATTATAACTTATAACTACCCGAAAATGTACAAATTGTTTACTTTTGTTTAAATACCTAAAGATACGGACGTTTTCCGATTTTTACACCTCGAATATTACTTCGAAATGTCGAAAACTAAAAAGAAGTCCCAGGGGCTTTCGGCTTATTTTGTATGGAATCGTGTCCGCGGGACCTATAGTTCGTTTTTTTTAGCATTAGAAAGAACTACACAGAAGCAAGCGTGCAGTTTTTATCAGGCTCTTTAATTGTTAATAATTATTGAATTATCTAATGAAGCATGGTCAATACATATAATTTACTTCAAATTATTACCGCTAATAGTGCCGGATTTGGAACCACAAGCTTACTTCTGCGAAGTTCTTTCTAATGCTAAAAAAAACGGACTGTAGAGGTAACTAGTAGGCTGAGAAACAACTATTAGCCTCGGAAAGAATGCAGCGGCTTATTGAAGAGAGTACCGCTAATCTTAGTCGCGCTTCGCCTCAGTCGCACTAGGATGGTATGTTCGATCAAAAGGCTCCTCTTCACGTTGGGCCAACGCCAACGCCAACGAGGGACGCATTTATGCGTTAGAGGGAGCAAGTGATATTGCTATCTCATTCTACCGCATGGCTGCTTCCCTCGTTGGCGTTGGCGTTGGCCCAACGTGAAGAGCAGCCTAATGATGTTTGACTTAAATTGAAAATAGATGACATATTATGTTATATTGAGTGTCATTTTTGGGTTCCGTACCCAAGGGGTAAAACGGGACCCTATTACTAAGACTCCGCTGTCCGTCCGTCTGTCACCAGGCTGTATCTCATGAACCTTCGTAGTTAGACAGTTGAAATTTTCACAGATGTATTTCTGTTGCCGCTATAACAACAAATACTAAAAAGTAGGGAACCCTCGGTGGGCGAGTCCGACTCGCACTTGTCCGGTTTTTAACATTCTCAAAGTCAAAAGATGACAAAGAATATAATTATGGCGCTGAACTTTGACCGTTCAACTCTGAAGGGTGTAAAGACAGCGATAGCAGAAGACGCTGGTTTGATTCCAGCCCTGAGCACAGAATAAATAATAGTACTAAGTACAGAAGACTCACTCTCTAACAAAACGCGTCGGTTACGATCAGCACAGATATGGCCGCTAGGTGGCGACAGCGACACGCGCGGCTTATGGCAAACCCCAAAATTGGGGCCGAACGGATGTACTTTTAGCTACCTGTAGCAAAGCGACGAAATCGCGGAGTGAGCCACGCCTGCCCTGAGCACTGGGGGCCTTGGTTACTTTTTCTTCCATTTATAGACGGGTAATTGAAAAAATTTCGCGTTAGACCCGTCTATAAATGTGAAATGTGTTCAAAACGCGAAAGT
The DNA here is from genome assembly GCF_963556715.1 of Cydia fagiglandana. Taxonomy (NCBI): domain Eukaryota; kingdom Metazoa; phylum Arthropoda; class Insecta; order Lepidoptera; family Tortricidae; genus Cydia; species Cydia fagiglandana. Next base: position 3,545,330 of record NC_085956.1, read on the forward strand.
TTTAAATATTACACTTTTTCTTCCTATATGACATGTATTTTGGTTTTTGATTTATATAGTAGTGTTTCTATTTAAAAAAGAACACAAATTAAGGTAATTGCAAGAAATGAATTTGTTTCATAAGAAAATAATTTAAATAAATAAAATTATAAAATTTAAACATCTGTGTAACATTATAAAATGTACATTTAAACTTGCAGAGCAAGCGACCCCCGAGAAAGACCGCAAAGAGGACGATAAAGAATCCACCCCCGACATCGCCCCCTCCCCCTACAAGGAGGAGAGCGACAAGGACCTCTCCCCCCTAAAAGACGGGAAGAAGGAGCTGATGAACAATAATAAGGAGGAGTGTTCGCCGCAGGACAATAAGGTGGACAAGGACAGCGTGATGGGGGATTGTGATGCGATCCTGAGCGATTTGGAGAGTGAGGGGACGCAGCCGGAGGAGGTAAATATTCATAGTTACATGCTTTACTTTAATCCAGCGGTCGGCAACCTGCGGCCCGCGGGCCGCATGCGGCTCGTGCACCTGTCACTTGCGGCCCGAGAGCCGCCTTGGTTATTTTGTATGTAATAGTGACAAACGACAATGTCTCATAAAGTCATAAATATTAACAAAGTACGGCCCGCGTCACCTCCGTTAACTACTATTTGGCCCTTGGCTGCTAAAAGGTTGCCGACCGCTGCTTTAATCTATACTCTGTATCCTATAGTTCGTATTTTTTTAGCATTAGAAAGAACTTGAAAGAAGGTAAGCGATCTTGACAAGTCTTTTAATTGAAAAACGCTTTTTAAAATTCAGTAACTATTACTTATGAAAGCAGAAGAATATAAATGACCGTATTAGATTTATAATTGTTACATGTTTGCCATAACTTATTTTTAAAATGTGTTTTTCAATTAAAAGACACATCAAGATTGTTTACCTTATTTCTAATGCAAAAACAAACGAACTATAGTTACATGCTATCTAGTTAGCGCCACTTGTACCATCCCACTAATCCGGGGTTAACCCGGTAAACCGTTTATCATCATCATCATCATCATCATCATCACAGGCTTTTTCGTCTATTGCAGGCGATTTATGCATTGCTGTTAACAGGTTAGGTGACTGTGGAGGCCGATGCGTGAGCGGCACGACCTCCCACATTTTTGGCAGAGAAAGCTCATGCCACCTGAGGTTCTAGTCCCGGCTTGCTTTCTGCGACACCTTCTGCTATCTAAAGCATTTAACCAGGCTTGGTCGCATAGCCTTCTCCCCTCCACAACACGCTTGCGCCATCCATCACGGTCTTCAGTTAAGGCTTCTCAGACATGGTGGTCGATTTCAAACGCTGACATGTCTCGCTTAGCACAGTATTTAAAGCGCAGCATCGGTCTTCCAACATTCCTTTTAGTATGTCTAAAAAAAGTCGAAATTGTGTGTGATGTAATTAATAGACGACCCTCTATAGGTATTTTAAATATTGAACTTCGTGTCTTGGCAGTTTTCGTAACTATATACACTGTTTTTTTTTGACAGGACGAAGACAAAAACTTATCAGCGGAAGAGCTGTCTCGAAAGCTTGAGAAACTGCTGCGACAATCGGAGCAGCAGTTGCAACAACTGGCGGCTGGTTCGCACGCGCTGCGGGCTACTTGCTATGGGCAGGACAGGTAGGCTTCCTTAAAAATGCGCAGAGCAGGGACCGGCCCGCTATCCCTGAGGGTTTTGTAAGGGTTTTACATAAGGCTTAACTCACCATACCTTTTGCCAGATGAAATCCTTTCATTTTGCTTTTAAAGCTCTTATATAAAGCTAACCCATTTGAGTTATCGGTAGCCCAATACCCTTACAAAACCCTTATCATCCGCTTACCAACACCTTGCATATCGCTTATAAGGGTTAGTCTTATAAAGGGCTTCCCTTTTAGCATATAAGCGTGCTAATTTAAATCGTCTACCTTGTTCATAAAGCACACATTACTTCGAATCCGAGCTATCGCCGGCGGCGTGACTAGCGGAGATATATACTAATCCTGTCTCTTTCACGCAAGGCTGAACTACGACATTACTAAAGGGAAAGCTTTATAATAAGCTCTTAATGATAAGGGTAACCATTATTAACTTAGAGGAGGACCAACGGAGACGCCATGTCTGAAATTTTCGGTACAAAATAGTCTGCCGTTTTTTGCGGGGGAGGGGCACATCAAATATATAGGTACGTCATGTCAGATAAACGTCAGTCCATACATATGGTTGACATGTGGTTGACCATTGGCCGCCTATTTTCGACAGAGGGCAACGCCTGTTAATGGCGGCTCCATTGTTAATTACTCCGAGATTATTAAGGGATTGCAAAGCATATATGTAAGCTTTTCGGTTAGAGGGAGTCAAATGAATGGGCTTGCAGTTTAAACTGGAAAGTCTTTCAATGTGTTAGCCGTGTTTAAGGGACGCCCATTGAAAGGCTTTTATCACGGAAAGGGTTGTCCGGTCCCTGGCGCTGAAAACTCTTGCTAGTGGCTACGTGCTTAGAGGAAAATGAGGACTACGTTTGTATGAAAAGGCGATTTCGCGCGGCCGCGGTCTATCTTCTCAAACAGTCTAATGAACTTAAGACGAAACAGGAGCTGAGTTTTAAATATTTTAGGTAAATATACCGTCTCGCCAACGGAAGCGGCTTCTAAAACTAGTGCGATAAGGACAAGGCGAAAAATCCCGCGTAAAAATCTCAAAAATCGAGGTTTCGTACTCGACTGTTTCCCTCCTCCAAAACTTAAACAATCGTAACCAAACTTGGAAATGTAAATGATTATAAAATTATCAGTGTTGGACCGTTTTGCTTTTTTGGCTAATTGATATCAGTTTTTAATACTACGCCTCTAATTGCGGCATAGTCAATTAGGTCATTTTGGCCATTTTTGAAGGGCTCCAGCGCCTTAAAAAACAAAAATATCAAAAAAAGCAAAACAGTCCGACACAGATATTCACAATATTAATCTGTGTTGAAAAAAACATTGCTCTAGCATCAAAACTCACGGAGGAAACAGTCGAATACGTTTGTATGGAGAAATGACCACTCCTGTTGGCTCTTAAGATAATGACATATTAAACTGTTTGTTGCAGATATTGGCGGCGATACTGGTCGCTGGGCAAGTGTGGCGGCGTGTTCGTAGAAGCCATGGAGTCGGCTCAGCCGGAGATCATGGACTATCATTTCGCGCTCGAAGAGAGGGCACGGAGGCCTACAGAACTCAGGAGAGGTAAATCATTATATATCATAAGAAATTTAAGAGCTTAAGGTTATCACTATTGTCAGGGGTGCGAAACTCCTGACTTCGGTCAAACTCGGCTCCGCTCGGCTCAGCATTGCTCCGAGCAATTATTAGGGTTGGCACCACTTGACTTCCTTTTGCATGCACGACCACAGATAAGATAATCACTTGAATTTTGACAACCCTAAATAGCTGAAAGGGATAGTGCCATATATTAGAAAGGGATAGCATGATTCGACCCTGAACCGCTGTCAAACTTCGGTTTTGTAGGAAGTTTCCTTTCTGTACGTTAGTACTATTATTTATTCTGTGCTATTGTTAAGGAACAATTTATTGCACACATACTCAGACACACCCACTTTGTCAGTAGAAAAATGTGCGAAACTCAAATTTGCTATGGGAAGTTAACTCTTTGCGCCTACATTTTTTAAATTAGCCGCCGTTTTCGACCGAAAGGGGATGTGTCAGAAAATAATCACATTAATAGACCATAGAATAGGTGTTACCTTAAGGTTTAACCACGCCTTCCGTGGCAAACATGTAGCTCATACAAAACTACAGGAGCCACCCGAAAAACTTTATAACATTGGTTAATAGTAGTATATAATTGTATGGTGATAAGATATATTTTTAAGTAGATGGAGTATTAATGTTACAAAACTTCAGTATTAAAGGCTATTTTTATTTTTTATTTATATTTTTTTTTATTATTTTCAGTCGTAAAAGAATGCAAGGAAATTCAAGCGGACGTGCCGGACCTCGCCACCGAGGCGCTCAAGAAGGAAGAGGCCCTTAAGAGCGAACTCGAATTGAAAAACATCAAGTCAGAGCTGAATCTCAGCGACCACACGCAGATCATCAAATATGAGCCGAATGTCAAACATGGCGCGTGCAAGGTCGAAGGTATGTATACACATACATACATACATATGTTGTTGTTGTTGTCCTAAGGCACCCCAGAGGTGCAAAGGGCTTTCACAAGCTCGCGCCACGCCTTCCTATCTTCAGCGACCGCTCTGGCCTCGCTCCAGCCGACCGCTCGTAGTTCACTTGTGACGGACCGCTGCCAAGAGTGAACACCGAGGCCACGGCTTCCGTCCGGCGGTTTCCAACCGAAAGCGATGGTTGCGCTATTTGTTTCCCCTCTTCGAATAGTATGTCCTATCCATCTCCATTTCCGTGTCGCAATTTCTTGGCGAATGGGTGTTTGTCGGCATATACGCCATAGGTCTTCGTTGCGCATAGTTTTTGGCCAGAAAACGCGACACATACATATAATCACGCCTATTTCCCGGAGGGGTAGGCAGAGACCAGGGATTTCCACTTGCCACGATCCTGATATACCTTTTTCGCTTCCTTCACTTTCATAACATTCCTCATACACGCTCACCGGTTTAGGGTGCTCTTAACCTGGCCTTTCTTCAGGATTTCTTCAGGTACGTATATATTCTAAAATAAGGCTCTTTCGAGTTGAAGAGCATAAAGTCAGAGCTGAATCTCAGCGACCACATAATAACACAACTTATTTTTCCAGGGTCAATAAAAATGGAAGAGAAGTACATTCAGCATAAGCAGACGAACGAGGAAGAGATGCTGGACATCGAGGACTCCATCCCAACGGCCTTCCTCGTCCAGAAACCCACGCATACCCCCATGTTCGCTGCTCAACCGGAAGCCGTAGACAAGCCACAGGTATTTTATTAAAAATAAAATAAATAAATAAAAATCATTTTATTTCGGATAAAAATCCATAGTTGTTAGTTACAAACATTTAAAAATTAACTTATAAAATAGTGTTGGTAGAATTACAATGTAATCTTAACCTAAGTACTTAACTACTTATTCACTACAGTGTGGAGTTTTGACCACTGCTGCAGCAGGGGGGAGTCCCACCTATCCAACAACGCTATCATGATACTGTTAGCGCTGCCCCGCCAGCGGCTAAGTAAAGAGGCGCACCGTTTCCGCATGATAGCCGCAAAGCCGTCGACTTGCGCCTCCGCAAACATCCCGGAGGCGCTACAATGACGAGGCAGCCCCATCAGCATCCTGAAAGCGTTGTTGTATTGCACTCGTAGGTCGCTGTACGCCCGCTGCGTATAGCTACCCCACAGGCTGCAACTGTAAAAAGACTGGCAGTAAGCTTTGAAAAGCGTCACTTTAACAGCAGCATGTGTGCAACGTGCAAACCTGCGGATAAGCATATTGCACCGCACGGCCAGCGACCTACGTTCCCTCTCTATATCACAGTTATCGCTAAGATCTTCGGTAACCCAATGACCTAAATACTTAAATTTACTTACCCTAAGCAGAGGTGTGCCATATAGAGATACATCCGGCAAACTGGTGTAGGTTTTAGATCTGGGCTTGAAAACCATTAGCTCACTTTTTTTTACATTGTATTTTAGGCCATGCGTTTCCGCATAGCCTTGACATATTGAAATTAGCCTTTGCAGCGCCCTGATTGAAGGGCTTAGCAGCACCATATCGTCAGCGTAACTTAGGTTATTTATACACACTCCTCCTACATGGCAACCGACTCTGGTGCTACTAAGCTCCTCAATCAGCTGGTTCATGTAAAGGTTGAAAAGTCTGTTATTACAAGCTTTTATTTAGTTTCACCTGACCGTTGTCTGTCGGTCTGTAATCAAATCTTGCAAGTTCAATTTGATCCACTTCCTGGTTTCCGATTGAGCTGATATTTTGCATACATACCTAAGTCGGGTGACAATGCAATATTATGGTGTCATCGAGCTGATCTGATGATGGAGACCGGAGGTGGCCATAGGAACTTTGTGATAAATCAACGAAACCTAATTGTGTTTGGGGTTTTTAGAATTGTCTCGATGAGCATTAGTTGCCTGTGGAAAGAAAAGTACAGTCAGTGATAAAAGCTTGTATCAAAAATGAAATTTCTGCTAAAAACTTTGATTTAGTTTCACCTGTCCCATTGTCTGTGTGTAGACATAAAGAAATATAAGTAAAGAAAGAGTGGAAACTCCATACATCAGTTCTCATACCAAAACGAGACTTATTTCGTTGTCAACTTCTAGCTACTTGAGTAGCTGACGTTATCAATTCTGCTAGTTGACAATAGATGTCGCGGCAAAGTAAAGCTCTAATGCTCAATAATTTTCAGCTGATATTATAATCGGATTAACCGGAACTCTATTTTCAACTCCTGCTCATAATATTAGTTGTAAATTGTTGTAGTAGTACATTTTTTGTCAGTAGCGAAACTTGTGAGATCAGGCCCCTGTTTCACCAACGTGACAGGTGCGACAATTGTAAAACATCACTGTTGCTGACGTCACAGGCATCTATGGGCTACGATTACCACTTACCATCGGGCGGGCCGTATTCCTGTTTGCCACCATCATTGTATTATTAAAAAAAACTTTATTATATCGGAAAAAAACAGATATTTCTCTTGCTCAGTTTATGACAATTGTCACAAGAAACACTACAATTGTCACGAAATTCCGACATATAACTCATTACCTGTCAAGAATTACCTACAATTCTTCTAAATCTTTGACAATTGTCATAAATTTAGCAAGAGAAATATCTGTTTTTTTCCGATATAATAAAGTTTTTTTTAATAATACAATGATGGTGGCAAACAGGAATATGGCCCGCCCGATGCCAGCCCATAGATGCCTGTGACGTCAGCAACAGTGATTTTACAATTGTCGCACCTGTCACCGATGTGAAATTGGGGCCTGGTGTCAAGTAGCGGTACTGGTAGTTCCACTACTTGACGTTAGATGTCGACTACGAAATAACTCGCGTATTGTTAAGAAAACTGATATATGTGTCGCTTAACTTCAAACTCGGGTAAATCCATTGGACCCTCTCAGCAAATATCTACCCTATTACGTTTTCTTAATACCAAAATCGCATAATCTGACAGATGGATTTACCCGAGTTTGAAGTTAAGCGACTCATATGGAGTTACCGCTCTTTACTTATATTTCTGTATGCCTTAATGATGATGATGATGATGACACAATCAAAAGCGTCGAATTTTCCAAAAGGCACATTACTTACATTAGTTATCATTGCAGGAAATCGTCAAAGTAGAAAACGTGGTCAAAAAAGAGGTCGAAAAAGAAGAGCCGGAGGAACAGAAAGACCAACTAGTCAACAATTTGGAGGAACTCCGCAAACTGGCCGAAGCGGTGTCTTCTCAACTCGACGCCGCTAAGAAGGCGGAGGAAATTAAGGAGGAAAAAAAGGAAATTATAAAGGAGGAGGTTATGGAGCCGGACGCTGCACATAGCTACTTATATACAAAGATGTTGGAAGGCAAATGGTTCTCTATATTAAGACATGAAAACTCCTTTTTGATTTCCGAAGAGAAAGACCAAAAAGTGTATTGCGACAATGAGCATTCCTGCTCGGAAATTATCATGTCCCAAGGACACAAATGGGACGTGTCTAATAATCTACATTTACTGAATGATCCCAGTTTGTTCACGTTGAATAGTATGGTGACGAGCGTTCAGGTGCCGAGTAATAATGTGTACGCGGATTCTAGTATGTCCATGTCTGGGTTGGATCAGGATATGCTGGATGCGAGTAAGGAGGGGATATTGGGATTTTGGGATGTTAAGAAGGAGGATAGTAAACAGGAACAGGAACAGGTGGGTGTTATTTTGTTATTATTATGTATTTAAACTTTATTGCACATGACATTATGGACAGGTGGAATATCACCCTATTTATTATTTATTTATTTATTTATTTATTAGTCAAATAAGTAACACAGCATTACAGTAAAACCAAGGCACTGTGAAACTACAAAATAAAATACAATAAGTACAAAGAAACTACAAATAAAAACCAAAGACAAATTAAACATTAGATTTGGGCGACGACGTAACAGCGTGGCTCCGTTGCGTCGTCCGACTTGGTGTAGGATTCGGCAGGTTGCCCCGGTACCGGTGCCTATGACACTGACTTAATAAAAACTGACATTTTGCTGAATAATGTCAACTCATTGTATGCTTCGGACAACACACTTTTTAGAATAATATAAAGGATATACACCAATAGGGTATTATACTGTATTTAAAATAAATTATTTGATATTTGATATTTATTGAAATCAAATTTTACAGCATTACAGCTAACACCAATGCACTGTAAAATCAAGTAGTAAAATTAAGTACCTAAGTAATAATAAAGCGATTAATAAGCTACTAAGATATTACATGTTTGATTCGCAAAAAAGTAAAAAATCTTTAAAAAGTTTATGACTTTCGTCGGCAAACAAGTCGGAGTTAGGTGCAAAAGATAAGAAATTATTAAGGAGTGTCCGGGAACGGACAATTGGAGAGTACTGGTGTGCAGTCGTGTGAATGGTTCCATTATCTAGGAGGTGATGGCTACGACAACGTAGGTAGTTGTCGGGAACAAAAAAGGTAGTCGTTTTTGTCACCAAGTCTAGGCAGTCTGATTCTCCCCTTAATATTTTAGATGTAGCAGACATTAGATTGACATTACGCCTTATCTCGAGGGAGTTAAAGCGTAGCATACCCAGCAAAAATTTGGTTGGGTATAAAAAGGGGTAATACCCGTAAGTATTTTTATATAAGAAACGGAGAAAAGCTTTCTGTACCTTTTCTAATTTTTCATGCGGGTTCCAGATTAAAGAGCCAGATTCAATTTTACTTCTAACTAAAGCAATGTATAATAGCTGAACTACTTTGATACCATTAAAGTTTATGTCACACCATGCATGAAATAAAGCACCAGAAAATTATTAGAAAAAAAACACAGATAGGAGTTATTATTAAACACAAGTTCTATTTAATAAATCGGATAGAAATATAAAAAGTAGGTGAGTTGACCGGGACGTCACGATGTAATGTTTCATATAAATTCCATATTAGCAAATCGTGTTGACAATTCTAAAAAGTAACTGATTTGATTGTATAATACAATATAACAATACAGTTTCTTTACCAGGACAACGACCTAGAAAAGGAACTCCAAGCCGACGCCCTAAAACACGACATGGCCTCCCAAAAGGCGAAGGCCTCCTCCCTCACCTCTCTCGGCCTCCTCAACTTCAACGCGCTATCAACTTATGTGACGTGCGACAGCCCGCCGCCTATTCAGATGACTGCTGACGAAATGCAGCAATTAGACAAATGTAAAGTTCATGGATTGCCGAAGAAGCAGGGAGGCGCTTTTGTACCTAGGGAGTTAAGGTTAGTAATACTAGGTTATTCTACTTAGGGCCACTTGCACCATTCACTACCCCGGGGTTAACCGGTTAAACTTAGCGTTACCATGGTTACCACTCCAATTTGACACTATGTTAACGGTAATCCCGGGTTAGTGGAATGGTGCAAGTGGGCCTTATAGAGGTATAAAGGCAAAGGCCTCCTCCCTTACCTCCCTCGGCCTCCTCATTTTCAACGCTATTTACGTATGTGACTTGCAATAGTCCGCCGGCTATTCATATGACTGCTGAGGAGATGCAACAGATAAAAAACCGGGCAAGTGCGAGTCGGACTCGCGCACGAAGTGTTCCGTACCATAATGCAACTGACCACTCCCGACGTTGCTTAACTTTGGTCAAAAATCACGTTTGTTGTATGGGAGCCCCATTTAAATCTTTATTTTCTTCTGTTTTTAGTATTTGTTGTTATAGCGGCAACAGAAATACATTATCTGTGAAAATTTCAACTGTCTAGCTATCACGGTTCGTGAGATACAGCCTGGTGACAGACGGACGGACAGCAGAGTCTTAGTAATAGGGTCCCGTATTACCCTTTGGGTACGGAACCCTAAAAAAAAGGAAAATGTCATGGATTGTCAAGACCTGTAATATTTTTATAATATACAATACAATACAAATACTATTGCACACCTCATTACAGAAAACAGTACAAATAATACAGGAAAAAGAGGTTAAACAACAGGCGGTCTTATCGCTAAAAAGCTATCTCTTCCAGACAGCCTTTAGGCAGGTTTAGGTAATATGATTGTTATACTATATTTTTTGTTGACAGACACGGATGGTGGCGTATCACAGACCCTGATCAGCTGAAGGAGTTGATAGATTCCCTGCATCCACGCGGTGCGAGGGAGAAAGAACTACATGCTTCTCTAGTGCAGAATACACCTACGATAAATAATAAGGTATGTATATCGGCGGTCGATCGTAAGATCAGGCATATCGTGAAACGTAAAAATCTTTGACTCGTTCCCTGGGTCGATGGGAACGAGACTATTTCTGGGCAGTTTGCCCTTCGGGCATCTGAAGCAACCTAACGAACCTATCCTACCTATATATTGGTTTAATGTGACTATCCTCAAAACATTACACAGGAACATTACGATCTGCCTGATCTTACGATCTGCCGCCGACATGTATATCTTCTTATATACGTTTGCCCACAATTTATTTAAAAAAAATATCGAAATAATTTATACAACAAAAACAAACAAGTGATGTGCATGTGTTTCAACTCATTTGATTTTTTAAGGAAACTTTTATGAAGCATTTTAACTACAAATACTATGATATTACAAAATTCTAAAGGCGTAACGGCGCGCCAAACATGCCCATTGCAGGCGTGTCTCACTCCGCAATTTCGTCGCTTTGATACATGTAGGTAGCTAAAAGTACATCCGTTCGACCCCAATTTTGGGGTTTACCATAAGCTGCGCGTGGCGCTGTCGCCACCTAGCGGCCATATCTATGCTGATCGTAACAGACGCGTTTTGTTAGAGAGTGAGTCTTCTGTACCTAGTACTATTATTTATTCTGTGCCCATAGGGCAAGCCGGATTAATTTGAAATTCCCGCCATTGATTTCTGAGGCTCTATCACGACATTCGACGTGTTGCCTCTCTGTCGCACTTGTAAATTCATACCTAAGTGTGACGGAGGCAACACGTCGAAAATGGGTCGCGGTAGGCCCTCCGAATTTGCATTTATAGTTCGTTTTTTTAGCATTAGAAAGAAGGTAAGCGATCTTGACATGTCTTTTAACGGAAAAACGCTTTTTAAAAATCAGTAACTGTTACTTGTGAAAGCAGAAGAATATTAATGATCGTATTAGATTCATAATTGTTACATATTAGCCGTGACTTATTTTTAAAACGTGTTTTTCAATTAAAAGACACACCAAAATTGTTTACCTTATTTCTAATGCTAAAAAACGAACTATTAGTGTTGTAGTTGTTCCAATACTCAAGACCAGCGGTCGGCAACCAGCGGCCCACGGGCCGCATGCGGCCCGCGAGCCTCCCTGGCCAATTTGTATGTAATATTGACAAACGACAATGTCTCATAAAGTCATAAATATTAACAAAGTGCGGCCCGCGTCCACTTCTTTAACTGCTATGAGGTCCTTGGCTGCTAAAGGGTTGCCGAGCGCTGCTCAAGACCAAAGCAACTTCATTATCATTACTTGTCCACAGCTATATATAGACAAAGGTGACGCGTCGTGCACAGAATTATCCATCACCCCCCTTGACCGAGCCATTATGGCGTCCGGGGGGTACCCACCCCCTGAACCTCCGGGGTCCTTCTGCGCTGTCACGGCGAGACGCTGCGACATGCAACTACTTGGCATGGTAACTACGTGGCCCATACTGAAAGATTCAGGATTCTGATATATGAGACGACTTATTTTTTCTAAGTGGCCAGTCCAGGAATTTTTAGTATACCCTAACTACTAGTTTAATATCTACTACATTGTATGAACAAAACAGGATAGTGGAAGTAGGCTAGCCAATGGCCATTTAGTCAATGTGTCTTATTTCTCTATCATGCTTATGTCACATCGACTTTGAGATATGGCATTATCTTTTGGGGTAACTCCACTAATCGATTAGATGCCTTCTGTGCGGTCACGGCGAGACGCTGTGACATGCAGTTACTTGGCATGGTAACTAGTTCAATATCTACTACATTGTAAAATGTCATTCTATGGAACTTGCCAAATATGTAAATAAGCCGCCATATTGAAATTGTCTCTGAATGATGAATTTAGTAGCGACTCCTGTTTACATAGTTAGCAAGTTCTATAGAATGACACTTTATGAACAAAACAGGGTAGTGGAAGTAGCTAGCGAATGGCCATTTTGTGGTGAATCCCCTGTAAGAATTGTTTTATTTATCTTTTATTTAGTTATTTATTATATTAGAAGTTACAACTTTTTTGTTACATACAATGCTCCACAAAACTACATTTAGTTTGACTGTGGAGTCTTAGTATACTATAATACTATACTTAATTAAATTTAAAAATTAGAATAGGTTTACATTCGTAGTTGAAATAGGCAGGTATATCATGAATATACTATACTCGTAGGATAACACATCCCCTATAGAGTATTCAGGATATACCTTTTTAGACTGATTTTAAATCTATTTATTTTTGGCTCTTACTATATCCGTGGGCAAAGTGTTCAGTAAATAGGGTAAACGTTTCTTTAGTGTCCTATCGCGATAATAATTAAATCTATCATGCTTATATTGCTTATGTCGCATCGACCTTGAGATATGGCATTATCTTTTGGGGAAACTCCGCTAATCGATTTGATGCATTTATGGCCCGTACGCTGGTATGCGTGGTCTACTACTATCCTAATGTAGGATTGGATTCGATTGAAAGTATGTTAGTAGCTTAACTACTAGATGCTGCATTATAAATACATATAATCAAATCAAATGTATTATGAATTATTTCTGATTGAAGAGCGAGTTGACATACTATAACGCAGAATGTAATGTATTTTTGGACGAATTAACACGTACAGATGTAGTGCATAATTGTTTTCCATCGTATTTTCTTGGAAATGTTCGTATTTGTCATGCTACTTCAGTCAACCTCAGTACTTTTTGTACCGAGACTGACTGAAATAGCAAGACAGGTTCGTACGTTTCCGTGAAAATATGATGGAAAATAATTATGCTGTACATCTGTATTGTGTCAATATTTTCTAGAATTGAGTTTCCCTGCCTTATCGTTTGGCATTAATAACCATATATTTCCAGGTGGAAGCATTGGAAGAGCGCGTAGCCGCCGCATCAATGCAGGTCCCCGGCTGGCGTCCCTCCCGCCTCGCGTTACCCGAGGAAGCCACAGGCGCCGAAATAGTAGCCAGGGCACGCCATAAGTTGGCGTCACTAGAGGCACATATCGAGAGGAGATACCTGAAGCCACCTTTGGTACAAAGGTACGCTAGGTAAAGTGAAACTTGGACTATTTACTGTATGTTCGATGGTAGTTTGAGGTAAGGGTTTTGCACGGGTTTTATACAATATTTTAGCGTCACTTGTGTCGAATTTGGGGAAGTTACCTTAGCTGAAATAGTAGCCAGGTCACGCCATAAGTTGGCGTCACCAGAGGCACATATCGAGAGGAGATATCTCAAGCCACCTTTGGTACAAAGGTACGCTAGGTAAAGTGAAACTTGGACTATTTATTGTATGTTCGATGGTAGTTTGAGTCAAGGGTTTTGCACGAGTTTTATACAATATCTTAGCGTCACTTAAGTCGAATTTGGGGAAGTTACCTTAGCTAAAATAGTAGCCAGGGCACGGCATAAGTTGGCGTCACTAGAGGCACATATCGAGAGGAGATACCTGAAGCCACCTTTGGTACAAAGGTACGCTAGGTAAAGTGAAACTTGGACTATTTAATGTTATTTTGATGGGTAGTTTGAGGTAAGATTTTGCACGAAAAATAGTATACAGTGTGTTTAAGGTAAGGTGGGTTTTGCACGGGTTGTATACAAGAGTGGGGTAGTGGGCCTCTAGTGGCCTCTAGTGCCCACATAAAATGGAGATATTTGTAGCCATCTTTGGTACAAAAGTAAGCTTGTAATTATTCAGGAAAATTCAATTTGATGTTTTTTTGCATGTTATGTTTTTGACTGGAATGTTTAATTGAAAAATTGATTTTTTTTTTACTTTGTGCTTAATATTGTTGTCATATCTTTATAAACTATTTAAAGTAATAATAACCCGTTTGCTTTTATTATAATTTATGACTACTTTTCTGTAAGTTATCTTCTGACATGTAAAATCTTAACCGAACGAATGGTTCAATGATATAGCTAAATTTAATTTTACTACTGAACTAAATTTTAATATAAATCTTTGTTCTCTGGCTGGTATTAATTCCATAACTCTTCTTCCCCCTAATAACCCTCAAATCGACGGAAAAATACAAAAAGAAGATAGAAAACCGTGTCCTGCCAGTTACGTTGCCGATTTAAGGGTTGAAGGAAGATGAAAATAATACAGTATAGTTTATGTAGGTTTTTTGTTCGCAGTAACTCGGACGCTAGTATCGGCGCTGCGCGGCAGGGCGAGCACGGGAACGCGTCAGCACCATCGCCTCACGACTCTGATGTAGACTCTAAACGTAAGTATTGTATTTATTATATGAAGGCCAGTGAAACATTTGAAGTGAAAACTTCTTTAGCGGCGCTGTGCACTTTTTGTGATGGGGAAAAAATGTTGAACTCGTAACAGGTGTCACGTGACCGTAAGACGTAAGACGGACACGTGACCTCATCGAAAAACTGTTACAAAGGGTTTTTCCTTTTTTGATTTAAATGCCATCTAGTGAGTTTCCCTCTAACTGGTACTAATATAACTCGAGTACTAACAGTGATGTTCTTAGGGGTTTCAAGTAATGCGACGAAATAACGTTAGATGGCGTTAACCTCAATTATGCATAGTGTGTCATTGAGTTTTTACTTCTGCCGGCACTCCCGGAGTGCAACCCGTTGCTTTTTTTAACATTAAAGGCCTGGCCACACCGGATGCATGTGCGTAGACGGAGCGTTCCGCTGTGTTATAAAATATAAATTTTCATAAAACCTGTCACGCCGCTAGCGTGACGTGGTGTATTATAATATTTTTGAATATCTTATAGTAACTAAAGATAAAACAACTTTTTTTACAGCTGAAACAAAGTCTCTAGCGCGCGGCTTAGCGACCTGGCGCGAAGCGGTCGCCCGGTGCAACACTTCAGCCCAACTAGCCATGCTGGCGGCGGCGCTAGAGGCCGCCACGGCGTGGGACAAGAGCGTCATGAAGGCAGTAAGTTATACAAATATACGGCTTGTTGGTGACAGGGCGAGAAGCGGTCGCCAGATGCAACACTTCAGCTCAACTAGCCATGCTGGCGGCGGCGCTAGAGGCCGCCACGGCGTGGGACAAGAGCGTCATGAAGGCAGTAAGTTATACAAATATACGGCTTGTTGGTGACAGGGCGAGAAGCGGTCGCCAGATGCAACACTTCAGCTCAACTAGCCATGCTGGCGGCGGCGCTAGAGGCCGCCACGGCGTGGGACAAGAGCGTCATGAAGGCGGTAAGTTATACAAATATACGGCTTGTTGGTGACAGGGCGAGAAGCGGTCGCCAGATGCAACACTTCAGCACAACTAGCCATGCTGGCGGCGGCGCTAGAGGCCGCCACGGCGTGGGACAAGAGCGTCATGAAGGCGGTAAGTTATACAAATATACGGCTTGTTGGTGACAGGGCGAGAAGCGGTCGCCAATGCAACACTTCAGCACAACTAGCCATGCTGGCGGCGGCGCTAGAGGCCGCCACGGCGTGGGACAAGAGCGTCATGAAGGCGGCAAGAGACTACAAGTACTTGTAATTACCGTAACCCGAGGGCCACCGAACGGACGCTACGAGCGTGCACACTCGACACGGGCGTCGCTTTTCGTGACCGAGGCGTAACAGCCATTGGAAAGGAAAGGAAAGCTCATTTGTTTACCGTATTCTTGCGCTATTAATTCAAAATTTTGTGATTTTCCCATGGCTGTTACATGTTGCTATGCAGCAGTATTTATGTTTCGATTTAGTTCAATAAACGATTGTCACTTGATCAGGAATGGGAGCGAGTCGATAATGACTATGCGAGTTGCTAAAAGGCCCTCTAAGCTGCTTGTTAGAGTTATCGTTGGGGATGCTAAATTTAATCCCTGTTTTAAGCTATAAAAATTGCAGACATCACACAGACAAACATTGGCGGCAAATATACATATAACAACCCTCTTTTTGCGTGGGGGGTTATAAATGAGTTAAATTGCGTCCATTTTACAGTACAAAATTGGTACAAAAGCATATGATAATTGAGTAGTAGATTTGTTATCAACCAGATTCAAGAATGCAACCATATGTGCGCTTTTAATACAAAGAGCGTTGGCGTTTTACAGAACTGTCAATTCTGCCTGCTGGGAGACAACGAGGAACAACTGCTGTTGTGCGACGGTTGTGACAAAGGATACCACACGTACTGCTTCAAGCCGAGCATGGACAAGATACCCGAAGGCGATTGGTGGGTTTCTAAGATTACTGGGGTTCTGTTGTCAACCTGGCAACCCACTATAAAACTTGAAAGTTTATATTTCAAAAGACTTATGTGTGTTTTGAAATATAAACTTTCAAGTTTGTTCGCGTCGTGAAATGTTCGTCCAGGGGTATCCAAACATTTTTGAGTCCACGCTTAAAATGTTAAATATGAGGTCATATTTATTTTAACATATCCCCGTAAGTCCCCGCGTACTTGTACAAGTACAAATTAAATTCGAGTTATGAAGTAAGGGGCTGTTCATAAATTACGTCATTTCAAATTAGAGGGGGGGTGTCTGGACATCGGATGACGGTAGCATGAAGTAGGAGGAAATGGGGTCATTTGAAGCATGATTTTTGGATGATTATAGGGAGGGGGGGTCCAAAATCGTCAAAAATCGATGACGTAATTTATGGACAGCCCCTAATAATGGTAACTGTAGGTTTAACCGGTTAACCCCGATTTAGTGGAATGGTGCAAGTGGAAGCAATAAAAGATAGTTCCAAATTCAAAAGATTTCGAGGCTACGATTTTGTTTTTGTGTGTAATTAGACTTGTAATTACAGGTACTGCTGGGTGTGCGTGAACAAGGCCCGCGGCGAGAGGGTCTGCATCGTGTGTGGCGGCGCGTGCCCGGGGCGGACCATCCCGTGCGCGCTGTGTGTGCGCGCCTACCACCACGACTGCCACTACCCACCGCTACCTAAGGTACTTACTTACTTACTGCCGTGGCGCAGCGACCCGAAGTGGATCTTGGCCTCTGACACTAAGGAACGCCATGCTTCTCTGTCTAGCGCCGTTTCTGTCCAATCGACGGCACCGAGCTCGTTCAGATCTTTCACGACCTCATCGCACCAGCGATACCTAGGACGCCCAACCGGTATACCGGAAGGAAGGATGGAAAGATAAGTCGGGCCCTGGAGGGAAACTACCTTAAATCCTTCAGCTGGCTCATTTTACTTAAAGGAGACATTCCTTTATTTTTAAAAAGAAACAAAACTGCATTCAAAGAATTTTCCTTTTTTTCTTCAATTTGGCTTATCTAAAAAAAATCTTAAGTACTAAATATTAGATTTTATGGATATTTTGTACAACAGACGAGTGTAAGACCTAATGTTTCTTGGAGAAATGTTATCATTAACATCAACTGTATCGACTAGTAGAATAATATTGCGAGTTTTTATTTTTTTGAATTTTTAGTCGGTTCGATTTTAAGTAAAATGAGCCAGCTTAAGGATTTAAGGTAGTTTCCCTCCAGGGCCCGACTTATCTTTCCACCCTGTATATCCACTTTGATTCACGCTGTTTCATTTCAGAATCCGCGAGGCAAATGGTACTGCTCTCAATGCATCTCTCGCGCTCCCCCAAAGAAGCCGCGCAACACGAAGAAAAAGGACAGCAAGCATAAAGACGTAAATACTAGCGTCGATGCTGACCAGAACATGGTACCTAGGTGAGTTCAAATAAGGATGTATCTCTCTCGCTCTAGCCAAGTAGCCGCGCAACACGAAGAAAAAGGACAGCAAGCATAAAGACGTGAACACGAGCGTCGATACTGACCAGAACATGGTACCTAGGTGAGTTCAAATAAGGATGTATCTCTCTCGCTCTAGCCAAGAAGCCGCGCAACACGAAGAAGAAGGATGGCAAGCATAAAGACGTCAACACCAGCGTCGATGCGGATCAGAATATGGTGCCTACGTAAGCTTACAGTTTTAGGCTTGTAGAGATTTCATGCAGGCCAGGCAACACCGGCTGGTGTTCACAATATAACAAAAAAATTACAATTTAGTTTTTTCCAAATACAAAGCTGTATATTTTTTAGGGCTCTGTACCTAAAGGGTAAAAACGGGACCCTATCACTAAGACTCCACTGTCCGTCTCTGTCGCCAGGCTTATAAACCGTGATAGCTAGACAGTTGTCATTTTCACAGATGTATTTTTGATGTAGCAGCAAATAGTAAAAAGTACGAAACCCTCTGTGGGCAAGTCCGACTCGCACTTGCTTGTTTTTTTTTTGTAATGCAGATAAAAAGCCTATTGCATTAAATATCCACGTACCTCTAAATGAAAAGCTAATGTTATTGGCAGTCCTGCGCCGTCGCACGCGTCGACGTCGACGCTGGCCGAGGACGCGGGCGCCGACGCCGCGCCGCCCGAGCCCGAGCCCGAGCCGCAGCCGCCGCCGCCGCCGCCGCCGCCAGGTGAGCCTGCACCACACCACAAAGGTTGGCTGGAAGATATCGCTTAGGAACAAAGTTTCATTCATTTTAATTTATTCAGTTTTCAAAGAAAACAAAATAAACTCTATTCCCTACACTATAGACTCGAATTACAAAAAAAAAAATACCAAAAATAGTTTCAGTGGCAATTTATGGATTTTTCATTTGTATGACTTTGCATAAATAGGATATATTCTATTAGGGTAATTCGCCAGTAATTGGCCACCCTAAACTAAAAAGTTTTATTGTTGAACAATAAAAAGTATTAGACTTTATTGATGTAGGAACGGTGAAAGTATGACATTAATATGACAAAAAACACGGTGAAACTAAATATATAATTTAACAAAAATCACGTTTGACGAAGCATGCTAATATTTAACATCAGATTTGTAGGAAGGCATTTGCAATAATTATGTTTCACACTTATTTTCGGTGCTGTTCAAAATTCGGTACTGTTCAAAATCTAAGCTTCTTGATCGATGTTGCAGTGCCACCAGATTTGCCAGAAGACGGGCCTCCTCCGGAGAAACGACGCGCATTACAATACGTCGGAGGGAACGGAGCCCTACAGCACGAAACTGACAATGTCGACGGTACGGTTTGAATTGAGATCTTATCGCGAATGGGAGAAGGTTCAACTCAGTTTAAACTCTAGCCTGATTCACCAAAGAAAGACGCAGAGCGAGGACGGTACAAACGGTGTGTTCTAATTTAGGTCTTACTGTGAATGTGAGAAGGTTCATTTTCATTTGGACTCTAGCCGTCGGAGGGAACGGGACGCTACAACACGAGACCGACAATGTGGACGGTACGGTTTGAATTTAGATCTTATTGCGAATGGGAGACGGTTCAATTCAGTTTAAACTAGTCTGAGAATTCACCAGAGCGTGTACATTGTGTGTATGACTTTTGTTTTTTTTTTGTGCAGGAATAGAGCCGGACGCGGAGAACGTGCCGCTGCTGTCTCGCGCGAAGAAAGAGAAGCACAACGCGAAGAAACTGCAGAAGGAACTGCAGTTTTGCAAGTAAGTCGACAATAACTTATCATATCTGGTGGACCAAAATGTTAACGGAATGGTGGCCGCTTTTAGACGAAAGGAGTGCCTCGCGTCCGTTGGTTCGTTGGGTGGACGACATCCGGATGATTGCTGGTCACTTCTGGATGAGATTGGCTCAGGGCCGGGATAAGTCGCGTATGCGTTCGACGAGAGGCCTATGCTTATAGTCCGTTTTTTTTAGCATTAGAAAGAACTTCGCAGAAGTTCGCTTGTGGTTTTAAATCTGGCACTTTTAGCGGTAACAATTTGAAATAAATTATATGTATTGACCATGCTACATTAGATAATTCAATAATTATTAACAATTAACTAGCCTGATAAAAACTGCACGCTTCCTTCTGTGGAGTTCTTTCTAATGCTAAAAAAACGAACTATAGCAGTGGGCGATAAAAGGCTGATATGGTGATGATGATGAACTTATCATAACAGCAGGATTTACACATTATTTGTTAAACTAAAACGGGTCATAATCATATCATCATAAATTTAAAATTACCTCGTGCGTTTTGAGCGCGGCATTGCACTCGTGGTTACTTCATCATCTAGCTGTGCATGTTTTTTAAACTACCCGGGAGCCTAGCCAAGACGGCAATCGTTTGTAGAAAACGCCGCTCAAAACTCAAGTGTGGCTAAAAGAGTCGCATGCGGCTTGCGAGCCACGGTTTGCCGACCCCTGGGCTAGGTCCCCTGAAGCACTGGTCTCTATATCGACTTGCCTTTTTGAGCCAGTCTATGATTGTATTGTTTTATTATTCGAATGTTTAATAGGATGAAGGCACTTCATTCTCAAATTATAGGAATCGTTCAAACGTCATATCTTGGTTGCGATGACTTTTCAGCCCTTGGTTAACAATCTGTTCTTTCCCAGGAACTTACTCTACGAGATGGAATGCCACGAGCACGCGTGGCCGTTCCTGCTGCCCGTGAACACCAAGCTCTTCCCCCAATACAAGAAGGTCATCAAATGCCCCATGGACCTCTCCACCATCAAGAAGAAACTGCAGGACAACACGTTAGTAACAATGACTATTTCCGTCGCAAATTTTATGCCCTACAATACTTACCTACATGTAAACAACATTGGAGTTATAGAAAATTTAATATCCGCGAAAAACCGATTTTTATGAACTCTGACCTGGAATAACTTCCGACGCGCACACGATATATGGAGCCGCACACGCACACGTCACGCAAGCGGTGCGCCGTCTCTCATAAGGATCTGTATACTACAACGCCGCACGCGCACGTGCACGTCACGCACACGCAGCCGGTGTGCACAGGCCTTTAATGTTCTATTCATTCCCTCAGGTACAAATGTAAAGAAGAGTTCGCGTCTGACGTCCGCCTCATATTCAGCAACTGTGAGGTGTTCAACGAAGATTACAGCCCCGTCGGTCGCGCCGGTCACAACATGAGGGAGTTTTTCGACACGCGCTGGGCGCAAATATAAAGATTATTGGCTATGTTCGAAGTTAGTATAGTTCGTTTTTTTTACCATTAGAAATAAGGTAAACAATCTTGATGTGTCTTTTAATTGAAAAACACATTTTAAAAAATAAGTTACGGCAAATATGTAACAATTATGAATCTAATACGATCATTCATATTCTTCTGCTTTTATAAGTAATAGTTACTGATTTTTAAAAAGAGTTTTTCAATCAAAAGACATTTCAAGATCGCTTACCTTCTTTCAAATTCTTTCTAATGCTAAAAAAAACGAACTATAGTGGGAGACAAGCGACGCCAACGCACGATTCGGTGAAAAAATGAATTTTCTTGGGACATTTTCATACTATTTGGCAGTTATCAATTGTCTAATAAGCGATATGACCCACACGGATGGCGCCACTGTCATGCACGGAGCGAATAGGCCTCCGGTATACCAGATAAATGTTACTTTCACATGGACACAGGAATGCAGGAACTGTAGAGGGCAGCACAGGAGTCTCTTGGCGAAAAGTGACAGTGTCAAATCAAAATTTTCATGTAACACTTCTGGAATCGCAGGCGTCCATAGGCTACGGAGACTGCTTACCATCATGCGGGCCGTATGCTTGTTTGCCACCGACGTAGTATAAAAAATGTCATCGTTAATATGATTATGCTGGCCGATCTTGACCGGCTAAGTAACTAAAAAGCAATGTAAAACTATCCGATAAGGGCGATAAGCAAGTTAATTCACCAGTAACTGGCCGCCCTAAACTAAAAATGAATTCTATTCACCTATAGACAGAATTCATTTTAGTATAAGGTTTCAATAACTGGCCACCTTATACTTATAAAAATGAATTCTATTTATAGGCGAATAGAATTCATTTTTAGTTTAGGGCGGCCAGTTACTAAAAGTGGCCAGTTACTGGCGAATTACCTTACCTACTGTGGAGGTTAACAACAAATCGAAATATTCGAAATATAGTACTTTACTGACTGAATATATTGACAAGGCTCTGAATTTTCAAGGGCTCTGAGAGTTTCCAAATTAAAAAGTTATGAAAAAGAATAGAAAAGGTATTGAACTTTTATTCCACATTTATTTTTGTATATCGTAACAGATTTGACTTGTTTTTAATATTGTAAATTGTATAAGTATACTTTTATTTACTAAGTAATTGTGGCATTCCACATAGAAGGGTCCTTATGCTTCAAGTGTAGTTTGGACCTTTTTATCTGAAATTCCAAAAGAAATCCTAGTAGAATGGTCCTTATTGACCCATGATGGAAATCGATAATTTATTCTTATTTGCTTCTATACAATATTTCACAGCATTTCATTCAGAATTATTAAATGTATGCTCTGTAATACAATCCTAACGAGTTTCGAAAACAGTGCTAAATCAGTTCAATGACCTTTTATATTCACACAAAGAAAACGAGAAACATTCCATACAAAATTGGATTCTAAACACACGAACATAGGTCACGAAATCGTACGGACCTTAAGAATCTCATCGATGAGAAATTGTGATTATTCTATAAAGCAACGCACACATGTAAACGTTGTTGAGTGTATTTAATATGTAGCTGACTGTACATACTAGTGACTAATAAGTATAGAATTAAAAAAGTATTAAATAGAGTTCTATTTTTAAGCATAGAGAAGATAGAGTATTTGAATGTCGTTCGAACTTTTTTTTTATTTTGCGCTTTGCATCGAACCAGTATTTACCCGTTGGGTATTCTTTTTTTAAATAAGTACGTTGGATATTTGAATGGAAAATTTTCTCGGTGGCCAGTCTCTTAGGGAGGTGTAAATGTTAATATTAATGGATGTGTAAAAAATAAATAAAAAGTAAACGTTGTCTATTTGAAATTTCGCTGTAGGCGGCAGTAATTATTAGTGTAGGGATAGGATAGGGGAGATATGTACTTTAGTTGGCCTCTGGACCGCGGGGGAACTGCCTAAAAAACTTACTTTTTCAAACAGGGCTAATACCGCGAACCACTGTGTATTCACCTCTCTATCGCTCGAATAAGCAAGAGTGATAGAGAGGCAGATAACGAAATTTCGATGTCCGTGGTGGTCGCTCTGGTTCTACTGAATGTACGTATAATCGGACTATTAACTTGACATTTTTAAAACGCGGTAGATTTTTTTTTATTTCGGCTCAACATCTTAAAAAAATTGGGCATTTAGCTGTAAGCACAAACGTTCTAAGTAACCTGATCCATAATATTGTTGATAATTTATTTCACAATAGATTTATTCGATTTTTATTAGTACCTCAAAAACATTATATGGGCATTTCTATTTAAAGTTGTGGGCCACACATATTGTAGATATTATAGCAATTATAGTTAAATAAGTATAACTTGTAGTGGTTGTTTGTTTGTTTGTTTACCTAAATAAATGAAAAAGTTGTACCCCCAACTAGCATTTTAGATTTTGGAATTTTTATATTTTTTCCATTCAGAGTCACGAGTTCTTTCGATCCTAATACGAGAAAAAGTGTCCCCAAAATTTTTATGGTCCGTTTTGTTACGATCATAGAAGGTTGTATTGAAAATCGTAACCAAATGGACCAAAAATCGTGGGGACACTGGTTTTCTCAGTAAAAATGGGAAGAGCTCGTGATTCTGAGTACCTAAATATAATAATACAAAAATTCCCAATTTTAACACAAAAATTTTTGGTACAACTTTAAATAGAAATGCCCATATACTAGTATACTTTACAATTTTTAATCCACATTTTTATAGACTTCACATGTCTTTAGTTCTTAATTTGTGACGTTTTCAACCAAAAGAGCACTTATTGTTGGTGGTCAATACGACGCTATTTCCATAGAGCTTCAATTTGAAATCAACCTTATCGACAACCGACAATGTGGTACCTTTTACCCTCCTAAGGCCCAGCCATACAAATTAAAAATCCAGTATTTGTCACTGAAATTTTAACCTTTAGTACAGGGAATGGAGATGATTTTGGTTTTGTTTGAAAATTGAACGAAACAAAACAAATTCGACTCTATACCAATTGAATATGAATTTCATCAAACTGAATAAGTACTATAGGTAGGACCTTGGGCCTTAGGTGGTTAGTTGAAAACGTCACATTTTTAGATTTTAAAAGTCATAAATTCGTACTGTGAAGACCTAAGCCTTTAGAACTGGAAGCATGTAAGCATCTGTCATTTATATTTTGACATTACAGTTTGACAGTTCTCCGCGGTAGCGTAGGCAAGGCCTAACTTATGACAGTTATGACAGAATCTGTCAAAGTGTCAGAACTGTAAAGGTAGCGGGACTGTAGCTATCGATTTATTTTTGAATGTGATATTGACAGTATATTGATTAACAGATATGTATTTGTTTTTTTTTATTTGGAAAATACGACATATGAGAATGACAGGGCATTTATTTTATGCCTCAAATAAAAAAAGCATTGTTTTTTTTTTTCCCAAATTGTTATTTTAGGATTCAAGTGTATTTTACTTATCATGCATTAATTAAAATCTGTTAGTTAATGTACTGTTAATATTTATTTATTTACACTTACAATGTTGAACTTATTGTGAAATTCAGTTTCATAATTAATTAAATAATTACCTTTGTCAATAGTTCATGAAATGTTTATTTTTCAAGCTTTTTGACAGTGTTCTTCTAAAAAAGTTATTTTCTTATTGAAGACGACACTACTTAATTCTTAGTATTTTTTAAAGCGCTTTCATACAAAATCATGACAATTTTGAATAGTCTCAATTATTACTGTCAAAAATTATCAAATTCATGTCATTTTGGTGACAATAGGCCTAGAGCCGCTAGTTAGTCGTTAATGAGATACAAGCATCCTTCTCTTTCTATCCAACATAATTAGAGTGAGATGGATGCTTTCTCATTGACAGAACGAACACTTTATTCCAACGTCTTTTGTATAAAAATGCAACTAATAGTCATTTTGATTTATTTTTAATTTATTTTTAGAAGTTATTTATTTACGTTCCCACTTTTGCCGGTCTAAATTTTGTACTTATATAGGTTTTCCTTTTGATCTTGTATGTATGAAAAATGTATGAGATTGTAAAATAAACTCCATATCAATGTGGTCATCGTGCAACTAATACATTTGAGAATAAGTATTCCTAACTTTTTACCCGGTCATTTATGTCTTTTATTTGACAAAAAAAAATTACATAAACCTATTTATTTTGCAAATATATAAGGCATATCTCAAAGATGTTTTTTAAATAAATTGGAGATATGTGTATTGTGCCAATAAAAGAATAAATTAAGTACTTGATGGACATTTCTATTAAAAGTTGTACCCCCCCTTTCTATTAAAACTTGCATTTTATATTTTCGAATTTTTATATTATTTCTACTCAGAATCTCGAGCTCTTTCGATCCTAATACAAGAAAAAAAAGTGTTCCCAAAATTTTGTTGTCCGTTTTGTTACGGTCATAGAAGGTAGTATTGAAAACCGTAACCAAACGGACAAAAATTTTTTGGGACGTTTTTGCTCAGGAAAAATGGAAAAAGCTCGTAATTCGGAGTACAAAATAATATAATAAAAGTCCTAATTGTAACACAAAAAATGTTGGTACAATATTGAATAGAAATGCCCTGATATGTTAAAAATGTCTTTGAGTTTGTCTTCATATAAAGTCGCAATAGTTTGTGTATGTAGATTTTTTTATATGAATTGGTAACGCAAAAAAATACCTATACAATTTTCTTTACGCACTGACCGTTTTCCATTTTTTTTAAACTATGTTCCATATTCCGGAAATGTCTAGTTAATACTTATGCCAATATTGCAATCTCAATTCTACTGCCAGCGTGTAAGGTCGAATTTTAGATGACGGGTTTCGGGCGACACTAGCGCGCCTAGTGAATTAAATACGAAACTGTTTGCAATGAAATAGAGTCGAACCAAGGTAACTCTGCATTTTGAAATTACAAAGTGTGGAAATGTCGTTACTAATGTCAAAATATCAAATATGATTTGTAATGACACTCCTCACTTTGCTGTATTCAAAATGGTACGAAGTTAGCTTAGATAGACTCTAGTAATTCTAAAGCACAATTGACTCCAGAGTTTTTTTTTAATGCATGTACTTAAAATGTATAACAACTGTATCGAAACGTTTTTTTTTACAATTTTTTTGCTTTGCTTATGGTGCTAGTGTCGTTGTGCCCTATAGGACCCACAATGTAATAAAACTAACTTTGCAAGCCTTTTGTAATTACTAAGTGTGACAATGTCATCATTAATGTCGAATTTCTATGAAAATATGACATTTATATAATGACACGCCCTCACTTTGTTCTATTTAATAGTCGATGTAAAGTTAGAGTTAGACCAAGAAAAGTCTGCAGAGACTATGATAGCCCAAGCAGTGCTAGTGTTGTTTTAAACGTCAAACTTCTATGAAATTATGACGTATAAGTGACTCTTGCACTGCGTGGGCTATCAAGATCGCTGCAGACTTTTCTTGGTCTAACTCTAGCTTAACCCAATGAGTGTTGCCAACTGGACGTAGTTTCATACCGGTCCTATAGTGTCAGAAGTTGTCAAATGTCATTTTGACAGTCGGAACCTGTCAGAACAGTCCGAGGTGTATGATAGGTACGAATGTGTTATGTTGTGTGCATCGGTTGGTTTTAACAATAAATGAATATATAAATTATATACGAATAAAATAAATAATTTTGGAAGCACTCTTGTTTGGTTTGATTGGTTGAAGACCCTTTTATACCGGGTGTGGCCTGTAACATGAGCAAATAATTAAAACATAGATTGTACTCCTCAAATGGCGACTCTTTTGTTCTACAACTTTTAAAAATTATGATGTATTTTGACTCGCTATTTTTTATACAAAATAAATATTATCTTCAATGGACGCCTTCGCCACGCCATAAGGACTGTTCAGTTTACTAAGCGGACACTCTTACACCTCTTTTAATCGGCGAATTTAAAATCAATTGACGTACAGCTCATAACAATATAATTAACAATCCCTTATTTATCAATTGCTACATATTTGTTCCCATAATAGTCAAATATTTTTCCCGAAGGACCGAACAAATTTGGAACATAGCAAGTTAGTTCTGCAATAAGGATGCACAGGCTAGTATTCACTGCGAAAAATCGTAAATATGTACAAATTTTCCAAGTTAAACGTGAATAAAATAATTAAAACATTTGCAGAGCATCATATGCTTGAAGATTTTACAAAATCCCGGCACAGAAGCGGCCCGGCCAATCCAGAAACAAAAGTATTGTCATGCGGCTGTTAAAATCAATGAATTACTTATCGGTTCGCGAAATTCCTAAGACAGCAGGGGTTAGAGTAGGCACAGATTAAAATATAAGAAGTATGTACAATAAATGGACCCATAGAAAGAAAAAAATGGACATAAGAATTACAGAACAGCGAAAGCAATCGAAAAATAGAAGCGTCAAACTGTACTACATTTTACATTAAGATAAATTTCGTAGCATTTTAATGAACAACGGAAAATGCGTAAAATGTTGCTGTAGTACGTTACCAAAGGCCCTGATGCTACCATGCCGTTGTAGATCATATATTCGACGAGGAGAGTAACATCAAAATTGACCAATTCATGAAGAAAGTCCTTGTCTGGCAGGCAATTGGTTCCTGTGGCCTTAAAAAGTTTGTTCTATTTTGCGACATGAACTTTGGTTGCGACATTTACAGAAAATAATGCATCTAATAACGAGTACTTTCCGTCTATCAGACGCATAATATCACCTCTTCATTTCGGCCTGATTTGACAAGTGCCCACTATGCTGGTCAGAAAGTGAAGCTACTGAATTTGAAAAACATTGATTTCGTTCAAAAACAAGTCAACTCATCTAATTGCCCGGAGCTCCACTCCATCGAGTGGCACTAGACCAATGTGAAGATGCACTTAAAAAAGGGTAGACGAGAAGCTAAAATATTGAAAGAATTCAAACGAATGTTGTTTACAACTTGTCAAAAAGTGTCAAAAATTGATGTGCAGGCACTTGAACGGCGCAACCGTGTAAAAGTACGAAAATCTTACCGATGTTATTATATTATACTATATTTACATTAAAATGTTTGCGTTGGTTTCCGTTTTTATTACATTTATCTAAATAAAGCGATTCCAGAATTAGAAAAATGTAATTTATACTTTTTTGTGTGTCCGCTTAATAAAATGAACAGTCCTTATCATTGTGATTGACGTTGCTTGTCACGCCTTAAATATAACAAAATTCGCAATACATTGCGTCTTAGAATAAACTTTAAAGTGTATTAAAAATCAAACCACAAGTTATTTTTAAAAGTCGCTGAAAAAATGTTGGTCAGTATGAGGAGTACAGCCTATGGTTAAATTTTTTGCTCATATTACAGGCCACACCCGGTATAAGTATAAAAAAATATTACCTACTCAAGTTCTAGAGATGTGAAAGTTTAAAGAAAGTTGGAAAAAAATATTCGAAATTAAGGAAACTATCGTTTTGGAAACGGAAAATTTCGATCACCATGTCCGAGCAGTGTCCGATTTTTTTCAATATGGAGCAGCACAGAAAACTACTATTCATTGGCGCCAAAAAGAATAGATAGTATAGAGGGGTCCTGTCATACTAAATGTTGTAGTCACTGTAAATTTACTGCCATCTATCGACACACGAGTAAAACTCAAAATGAAAACGTATAAAATTATCAAAAAAATGTATATATATGGATAAATTATTTTATTATTTTTATATCATTTTGATCCATGTTCATTCACTCATATCTATGTGTTAAAATTGTTCGGGCTTTAACCGTGGTACCACGGCTTTTGTACCACGGGGGACCACTGGTAATTTTATTTCCCCGTAGACCCACTGCACCGAAATGGGACTACGGGTAATTGAAAAAAACTGTGTTTTACCCGTTGACCACCGCTGTTATTACTTGGGCATAACTTTTATTTGCCTCCGAAATGTCGCATTTGTCAGCAGCACTTGGAAGAGAAGAACTGGGTTCAACTATCACAAACTCAAGACACTCTTAGCGATTTTGGACAGGAGTACACAAATGATGTCGTTCGTATTTTTAGAAACACAATAGCTTCCATAAACACATCGGTCCAATTGTTAGTGAATTGTGTCCAAAATTTCTGAGACTTAAATAAAACTTTGTATGAACTAAAATGGCTTTAATTGGTCACATTTTTTTATTAGTTTTAGTAAAACAAAGCACCAAAATAAAAATTTAACTTAACTTTTCAAGGGCATGTCCGATTGGAATTTCGTGAGTTATAGTCAGTTGTATAAACTCGTCACGTTAAACATATTGAGTTCTACGCTTATTTGGAATCGTAGTTTCCATATATTTCTCAGTATCCGAAATAACATTTAATAAACGCAGCAATGTTACATTTTCCTCATGCCTTGAAAATATGCTTCGACTGAAAACTAAATACCTACTTACTTAACGAAGCTGTTTACGTAGAATTAAAAAAACAATATTAAGTTCTGAAGGATGCATGACATATCTATTGCAGTGGGACTACGGGGAATTTTTTTTTTCGAGTAATGACCCGTGGGCCCACGGAAAGTTTCGTATTCAAAACGATAACTTAAAACTGGAGCAGTGGGGTCTACGGGGAAAATACGGGGAAAAAAATTACCCGTGGTCCCCCGTGGTACAAAAGTCGTGGTACCACGGTTAAAACCCGAAATTGTTAAATATGAAACTGTATCGTTAGGCCATCTAGCCGAGCATAGGCTAAAGGTGTGTGCGCCATCTATCCGAGAATGACTTCCTTGATTTCCGAGGCACGTTTTTTCCTTAGACTTTATTCATCTTATACGAAGTTACATATGGGGCATTTTCTATGAAAAGGGACCTTATTGTCGGATGGTGCTTACGCCGCACAGCGTCGCGCGGCATTGTATTTATATCGGAGCATCGTTAATAATGGCGTAAGCGCCATCGACAACAAGGTCCCTTTTCATAGATAACGTCACATATGACTTTGACTGTAGACAGCAGCGCAGAAAACGACTATTCATTGGCGCGAAGCAATTTTCCATGCACCACCAGTTTAAACGTCAAATCTCTGTGAAATTATGACATATCAATATATCAATAATAATTGCACTGCGTGGGCTATCAAAGTCGCTGCACACTTTTCTTGGTCGAACTCTAGGAATGTTGGCTTGTAATTACGTTTGTGAACTTGACTGTACCGACGAATGAGGCGAAGCAAGACTTAACGCCATCTATCAGATGGCGACGTTATTTACACCATTCGCTATGGCGCCATGTAGTTTACACTATTGCCATGAGATGGCGCTGTTATCAAATTTTATACTGTTGTACAGTCGGCTGCAGAATTACGGAGATAATAAAGTGTGAGTTATAGTGCCTCAAAGAATCTGAATTCTATACTTACGGTGCATTATGTCATCACTGTATAACAGTGTTTATTTCAGGAAATAAAAATGGAAGACCCGGATCCAGATAAATTCTACTAATGGAATTGAAATCGAGTGGTCAATACCACTAGATTCCAAATTTCGATCGCTCTTATTTCAAAAATTAGTATTTCGCCGTTCTCCACCGATTTTCGAGTGGCGAAATCGAGCGGTCGAAATTCAAAAATCGGCCCCCAGAACGCGCGCCAAAAGTATACCCTTCTCTGATAGGTTAATAAAAATATATAAGCGCAAGAAAATTTTTATTAGACTTTAGGACAGGAACTGTAGATATATAGATACTATAGATAGGTATCTCCATTTGGATAAACATATTCCGGGTAGAGCTTAAGGCATTAAGTCCGCCATTTTTACCTTCATGTATCGTGCAATAAAGATTGAATAAATAAAATACTTCTGGCGCGTTGTTTTATCCGCTACTATCGATGCTGACTGTACTTAGGTGTTGACTGTACAGTCGACGTCAAAGATATGGTTACACTTTTGCACAGCTTCATCATCTCAGCCATAACCTCTAGCCGCCCAGAGACCTATAAAAAGGTCTCCTGTTCCATTCTAATTTGAACTTTGTATTGACAAAATAAAATTTCATTTTGCTTGGCAAGGTTTTGACGTATGGGCGGCTAGAGGATAAGACATCCACTGCTGAACATAGGCCTCCCCCTTTTTTGGGGGGTGAATGCCATAATCACCACGCTTGGCAGGCGGGTTGGCGATCGCAGTCGAGTACCTACACCGAATTTGAGGGACGCTGCTGCCTGTCCACCGGTGGTCTTGGACGTGGTTTAAGGACATACCCGGGTCCTGGACGTAGTTTAAGGACATACCCGGGTCCAACACAGCTTCTCCTTACACAGCACAGCTTAGGTTGCACAGCTTAGTCCTTTCTAATAAGGCAAAAAGTGTAAACATATCTTTTACGTCGACTGTACTCAGGTCTCTATTGGCTCCTCTACACGATGGGCCAACGCCGGCCACTCCAAGGGACGCATTTATGCGTTAGAGGGAGCTAGTGATATTGGTATCTCATTCTACCGCACGGCTGCGTCCCTTAGAGTGGCCGGCGTTGGCCCATCGTGTAGAGGAGCCATACATATGGCGAGTACGCTGAAGCTCAAAGTGCGATGAGGATATGTTGAATTTCGTAATTTTTGTTGAGATATGTTTTAACCTCGTAAGTCCCAGCGTACTTGTAAAAGTACAAATTAAATTCGAGTTTTGAACTCTTATAGAAATAAAAGAAAGTTCCAAATTCAAAAGCGCAAAAGTTGACTTGGGTCTTACGAGGACAAAACATATTCGCGATAGACCGATAAACAAATAATAATAATGAATAGGTCTAGGTACTCAGAATTTTTAAAGCTCTAGATAATAAATGCGCTGAAAATGGGCATTGCAAAAAACGGCCTCGGCCGCCTTGAATTTCTTAATTTTCATCCGATCGAATGTATCATTGGCTTTCGTTTTACCCTCACTGAAAATGACACCCAATCTTCTATTTGAGAAATTGAAATAAGTAAAACAACTAGAACCAATAAATAACTACTTTCACTTAATTGCAGGTTATATTGACCCCTCAAGAAATTAGACAATAATTGTAATTATCCACTCAAGACGATAACCAATCTACTGATTAATTAACAAGGCGCCATAGTTTCAAACATAACTAAAGGTTCTCGTTACTTTTTAGTCTAAACGGTAATTTGATTGCCCATCAAAAAACCCAACAGAACTTTCTCAAAAACCTTGTTTACAAGCTACAAGCTTTCCTTTTACTAAAGCTTAAAGAATCAGTGCAGCGAAGCGAAAAGTAACTGTGGAAAGTCATCAAGGGAAGAGTCTGTACGGCCAAAGAAGTTCAGTTAGGCCTTAGTCGCGCCGCGGTCAAGGCACAGCGGCAACGTCCGCGTCTCGCTTAAAAAAAAACTTTAAAAAACAAACGCGCGCGCTCCCGGCTGTCAAAAAAAGGTTCTTTATACTACAAGCATTCAAGTTCTATTTTGAGTTTAATAGTAAATATTGTGATGATGAGATGGTGATTGTGACTTAAACAGGTGAATATAAAATTGATTTCAATGCACCGTTGCTGACCCTAAGTTTGCTAACGGTCTTTAATTTACCGCGCACATAAATTAAGGAATTCCGCCGTTTAATCTACTTTTAATTGACATTAAGTTATAATTATAAGCCGTGTTTAAAGTGTAGTAATTAACTAGATTACTTATAAAGTAAACCATTTCTGCTACTGTATAAAATGAAACTATAATTAGAAGACTTGCAGTTTTTTCCCCTGCTCATCAGTCACTGTAGGACTAACGGCCCTGCAATCATAGGTTATTGCTCTTCCTACAGGCCCGAGAACGCTTAAAGCAACACATATAGCAGAAACAAGCATTACCAGTGACATTTGCAAAACTTAAAAGTTTCACAAACTTTTTGTACGTCGGCCGAACGCGTTCTATTTTTAAACGAATGATCGTGTGATAAAAAACCCTTTTAAGTTGTTTCTTGGGGAAGCTTCGGCACAAGTTTTAATTCGTTTTTATTTTGTTTTTATCGATTGCGTTATCATAAAATACCTGCGAATCTTTTTAATTTACACATAACCGCGTACTGACAAGTGCTAAAGATACCAAAAAGTTAAAATTAATGGTTTTTTAAGAGAAAAAGTGCTGAAATGAGTTTAAATCGTTGAAATATCTTAAATATCTATCGCGGCGGCGCCTTGTTCGAATGTAGGTCAGAGAAATGACCAGTCCCGTACGGAATGTAACCTGCACGATTTTGTGCCACAAGAAAGTCCAACGCTTTTTTTCAATATTTTATTCAAATCATATTTTAAGATTGACATTTATAGAACGGTGCTAACGGTCAATCGAGGTCGCTTCGAATTTTGAATCCTTTTCAAAGTCGTGTCAATGGAATATATATCTTAACTCTTTGCAATAAGGTTGCTTAGTGTTTTGTGTTCCATAGATGATACAACAGGAAAGAAGGAAAACAAAGAGGCGACATAGATAATTGGCACCAATATTTTAGTTATGCGAAAGTGAGATTGTGTCTTCAGTCTGTTGCCGTTGCAGTAATGAGTCATTTATTACAGACAAAAGGTATTCAAGTATTTGTTTCTAGTGTTTTTACAACTTACTTTTAAGTATTTTTTCTTTATTCATATTGTCTCTGGTTACTGCGATAGATATTCATGAAATAAAAATATTTTTAAACGGATTATATGGCGTCCTGTAATGAATTTAAATTACATCCCGACGACGTTTCGTCTTTGAAGCATAGGTAATATTTGCCTGTGTGTGTGTAATACCACAGAATAATTAATAGTACTATCGTACAGAAAGGAAACTTCCTACAAAAACGAAGTTTGACAGCGGTTCAGGGTCGATTCATGCTGTCTCGTTCCAATATATGGCACTATCCCTTCCGGTTATTTAGGGTTGTCAAAAATCAAGTGATTATCTTTATCTGTGGTCGTGCACGCAAAAGGAAGTCAAGTGATGCCAACCCTAATAATTGCTCGGAGCAATGCTGAGCCGAGCGGAGCCGAGTTTGACCGAAGTCAGGAGTTTCGCACCCCTCAGGCTGACCGGGTGAACTGACGCGATGACCCTATGTCACCATATCTCTAATATAGAGAATAACACCAACGTCATTTTACCTATCACAAACTTGATTTGACTCTTTTCGTCATACGGAGTCGGTGACGATAACCTAGTTCCATATATTAGACGTAAATAAATACGATTAGCAATGTGACCGCTATTTTTCATAGATATTCAAAAATAACGTACACCCTTTCCTTGGTACAGTCGCCATCAGATACATCACAGTGGTCAAGGCGCTCACAAATATCTGAACACGCCTCAATTGTCAAGACGCTAGAGTGCGCGTTCAGATATTTTTAAACACCTCGGCCGCTCCGATATATCTGATGGCGACTGTACAAGTTCAACAATTTGTAGGTACCCTATCCATACTCGAAAATGTGAAGTTTACTTTGACCGTGTAAAGTGTTTCACGGTTTCACACACCTTATGGCTCCTCTACACGATGGGCCAACGCCAGCCACTCCAAGGGACGCAGCCATGCGGTAGAATCAGATAGCAATATCACTTGCTCCCTCTAACGCATAAATGCGTCCCTTGGAGTGGCCGGCGTTGGCCCATCTTGTAGAGGAGCCATTATATTATATTCAGTAGAACCGATGGCCATTGGGGCGGAAAGGTTCTCGAGTGGCGACCACGTACCGGAAGTCGCAGCGTGGTTAGACCCGACAAGGTGGACTGATGACCTGGTAAAGGTCGCGGGAGTCCGCTGAATGCGGGTGGCGCAAGACCGGTCATTGTGGCACTCTTTGGGGGAGGCCTATGTCCACTGGACGTCCTCTGGCTGATATGAAGATGATGATGATCACTTAATTCAGTAGCTGAAGAACAGGGACGGGACGCAGTCATACGTTATACACGGTAGATATACATATCTGCATGTTTCTTTTCTACGTATTGCTGCATCTCTGTCGTCATTTACTGAATTAATTGTCAGAATTTTGCGAAATTTCTAGCTGTGCGGAACCCGCACGTTTGCTATCAGAAATGCGTAAGAATTACAACACAATGCACATGTGATTTGCATCACATAGGGGAGGCAGTGTTTGACGTTCGTGCTTGCATCGGCATTTTTGCCATAATATTTCCTAACAACTTCATTATCATCATCATCATCCTCCTAGCCGTTTTCGGCTACAGCGACTGCTATGCTACAGCTGAGAGCGTCGCTGGTGCGCTCTCAGGTGACTGACGTAGCCAATCTTTGCAGCAAATGTGGCCTAACAACTAACAAATCGCTGGCCCAGTATTCAGATTCAGATAAATTTATTGCACTGACAAAATATTAAATTACATAAATTACTATAAGACATAAATAGGAATATAAAACTAACTACAATTAAAATAACTAAAACTAAAAATTAAAAATACCTATCAAAATTTGGAGCCCTCGGGAGGGTGCCCAACACGCAGGCAGCGTTCCCGCGCTGGATTGCGATGGCAATTCGCTGCGCGAGAAAGCTGCCCGCGCGGGGGTCACCCGTTGCCTCCCTCAACCTTTTCCCAAGCGCCTTAATGAGCATATGTGCGCCTCTGCCCCACGAACCAAGTGTCTCGACGCCAAATGCGACGAATTCGTATTGGGCGCCGAGACAGCTGTACTTGGCTACCTTTAGACGCTCCCGAGTGTCCGCCGCCGCGCCAGCACGCCTGCTGGTCGATGGGACGTAGGTTCAGATTACTTATTGGTAAAACAGATACAATGTTATTACACGTCATACATTTAGTGTCATGTCATGTAGTATTACAGTGTTCTATGCATAGGTTGACCTAGTATTACATAGATGAGCTAGGTATACGCGTGCCTATACGCGTGCCTATACGCGTGCCTCCGTGAGGGACAAAACATACGCAAAGCGACAGTATTAAAAACACGTTTTAACATTCCTGACAACATACCAAAAACAATCTACGTAATTCGGTCGGGTTATTTGTTGCCCACCATAAATCATACTAAATTTTTGGTGGGGAACAAACAAAAAGTGAGACTGTGACAAGGACAAGCAATAATACCGCTTTCTCTGCTACTCCTACCGAAATTTCCATAAGTGCATCTCGTTCGGTCGTTTGGCCCCTCCCCCGTGTCATCTCTATATTAATGTACCTCTATGTAACATTTTCAAGATAGTTCGACTAAATGTCACAATGTTCATATTTCAGTTCAATAAAAGTTGAACATAGAACCCTGTAATATTGGGCCAGCGAAATGGGGTCAAACACAATGGGGTCAAATAAAAGTTAACGACGCTGTTATAGGGCTGGCATAGATGGAATGCAACCCCCGACTGCAATTCGACTGCTTCGGCGTGCAGTTCCCATACAAGTTGCAGCCACCCGACTCCTTCATCATCATTGGCCACATCATCTGTTGTACAATCGGCAGCATAAGTTGCTACGCGGGCCAGGTGTTCAAAATGATCTTGACACGACTTTAATGTTGAGAGAAAAAGAGTGTGTCAAGGTATTTTTGAACACCTTGCCCGCTTAGCAACTATTGCTGCTGACTGTAGATGCTTGTTGCGGTGCTTATTTATTTATTTATTTATTATTATTAACACACAGTACAGAACATATAATTGAACAGGTCCCTGCAAAACTGTATTTACAGTTTGCCTGCAGGTAAGAGTCTCTACATACACATGTATTTAAGTGAGTACTAATTTTAAATTATTATTAAATCTAAACACTTAGTGGCACTTGCACATGTGCAACTGTCACTTAAGTGTTTGCAATAGGTACAGTTTTAGGGCACTTTTAAATTTATTTTTATTTGGCTCATGCCGAATGTTCTCGGGTAGACTATTCAGGAAATACGGAACTCTTTTCCTAAGAGTTCTATCACCAATGAAATAGTTGCTAACCCGGGGGACTTCAAATTTTCGCGCAGTTACTGCCCTTGTTTTATGCTTATGTTCTATTAGTATTGAGTTATGCTCTTCATTGCCATGGTTGTTAACTGCTAGAAGGAATTTGTGCTTTAAACTAACTGGTAGTGTTTTGCAAATTTTGAATAGTTTATTTATAATAATCGTTTTTACAGCTGTTTCTGGTTTTCTTATTTACGAGTAGTTTTAGGAATCTAATTTGTAGTGCTTCTAATTTATCTATGTATGATCTTATGGGTTTATGGGGTCCCGCATCGCCGTTGATGGCTATAAAGTCCTATAGCAGCATTTCTTGCCACGTCGATCGCACACAAAATGCGAGTCCGCAGGAGGTGGTAGAGCATGACGATACGACGAAGATATATACTTATTTTATATCCCATATTTCTCTATCTGAAAAATTGTGAGGTTTCAAGTATTATAGTGCTCGACACTGCACTAGTATTCGACATGGGCACATTATGTCAAACTAATATAGGTTAAATTTGAACGGCGAAGATTTTTCTGTATTCAATTTTAATCCTTGTACCTTATGACGCCGGTAGGGGTGCAAGTGCAGCGTAAAAAATGTTTATGATTCCTTTAACTTGTCTACAAAAAAGATGCGAACGGTTTTTATTTTATTTTCCAGAAATGATAAAAAATTAAACCCTGTCATCATTCTGTATTAGAAAATAAAAATGCCAAAAACACGGTTTCATGGTCATTTTTGTCTTACAAAATAACTTGTTCCACGTAAAGGGCTTTAGAAACACTAAACTCGGAACCAGAGTGCCTACCGCGAACCACGTTCGATGTGTTGCCTCTCTGTCGCACTTGTAAATTTGTTCATAACTGTGACAGGGAGGCAACACGTCGAACGTGGTTCGCGGTAGGCCCTCAGGTAGCGAATATCATCAAACTTATAAATAATAAATAAAACTGTAAGTAGTTACTTAAAAACTAAATTAAAAATATAATAAGACTAAATAAATAAAACTATATTAAATCTAAAAAAGGCCCCTGAGGCATAGTACCGATATCGTTGGCATCATTTCCTCGCTGGATTGTTAAACTAATACGCTGAGCAAATAATTACAAAGTTTTTTAATTCCTCGTCTTTTTACATTCTAATAAACGCTGTTAATCCCCGTTAGTCGTTCCTTTGTTTTCTACAAAGAAAATTTACATAATTTTTGACTTTAATTGCTAAAATTACCTTTAAAAACCAGAATGGTGTGTATTCTGGTTTGTTTTGATATTATGGTTTTTGTTTCGAGCTTTAAATGTAAATAAACGCATTTCTTAATTTTGTATGTTTTACCACCAAAAACATAAATGTAAAAAAGGAGAGCCAAGTTCAATACAAAAATTATGCTAGGCTGTGGGGCTCGCCGCAAAAAGAATGGAGATCTAAATGAGTGCCACTGCCAAGTTCTATGCAAAATCCAAATATGTATTTATAGGAACAAAATAACATTATAAACAAGTATTAAACTCTATTTCTTTGCTTTATTGGATACCTATAACAATTGCTGTTATTTAAAAAAATGTGAGATCTTAAAGTAGGTTAGATTTGACTTGGCCAGTTTTCATTACATCAATCATTTTATATATATTGTAATTCTGATAAAATCTGGCCAAGCCAAATTTAACCTACTTTAAGATCTCACATTTTTTTAAATAACAGCAATTGTTATAGATATCCAATAAAGCAAAGAAATAGAGTTTAATACTTGTTTATAATGTTATTTTGTTCCTATAAATACATATTTGGATTTTGCATAGAACTTGGCAGTGGCACTCATTTAGATCTCCATTCTTTTTGCGGCGAGCCCCACAGCCAAGCATAATTTTTGTATTGAACTTGGCTCTCCTTTTTTACATTTATGTTTTTGGTGGGATATCAATACTTTTTGTAAAGAAAACTAGGCAGGTATTGAGATTTAATGTTTTTTCTTGTGTTTCCGCTGTATGGTTTTTACTTCTGTTCTTTGTATAATTATGTGGTGCCGCGCGCCGCCGACGACACACCGTTGGCCGGTTGTTTAGAGCGTATTACAAGTTTTTTGTATGGGGACACCACTTATTTTTTGACTAAACTTTATTTTAATATAGCAAATATAATAATACATATATTGGGGTAGTTTCAAATATCAGTGGTCCATTTTATAAAGCTACAAGTTACAATTTACAAGCCGAAGTCTCTTTCTAACCCTATGTGTTAGAACGAGACTTCCGCTTGTAAATTGTAACTTGTAGCTTTATAAAATAGGCCACTGCTTGTAACGGTTCCAACGCTACAATAAAAAAATATTTTTTTGTATGGGGACCCCCCCTATTTTTTAACTTTTTTATTTTTAGATTTTTTCCTACGCTTACACACAATAACCGAGCTGGATTCCAAACTTCATCCTTCTAGGTCATCTGGAAGTAGGTTAGGTTTAGGTACTTATATGTCAGTCCCAATAAAAAATGTTTTTTTTGTATCGGGACCCCCCCTATTTTTAAACTTTATTTTATTTTTAGATTTTTTCCTACGGTTACACACAATAACCGAGCTGGATTCCAAATTTCATCCTTCTAGGTCATCTGAAAGTAGGTTAGGTTTAGGTACTTATATGTCAGTCCCAATAAAAATGTTTTTTTTGTATGGGGACCCCCCCTATTTTTTAACTTTGTTTTATTTTTAGATTTTTTCCTACGGTTACACACAATAACCAAGCTGGATTCCAAATTTCATCCTTCTAGGTCATCTGGAAGTAGGTTAGGTTTAGGTACTATAAGTCATAAGTCAGTCTTAAAATTTACGACTTTTTGACCTTCATACCTTTATAACCGTTTGAGCTAGCTTCACGAAATTTGGGCTTCTAGATATCCTTATGGATATAATTAAACACACGTAGTTTTATGTGTTTACGTCAAAGATGTTTTGAGTTATAGAAGGGTCAAAAGTGGCACCAAGTGGATCGTGTAATATTACACTCGGCGCTGGCTAGCCAGTTCCTTTGCTTGAACTTGGCTTGACACGCTGCCGCGTGTCTAGATTGTTAGTATAAACCTCGCTACTGTATTTGTCAATGGCATTGGCAACTGTCAAAGGTTTGCATAGATGGCGCCATCATAGCTTGCCCCTTTTTCTATGAGATTAGGCTTAAAAGGCTGGCATCTAGGGTATTAAAAAAAAAACAAAAATTTGGAACAATTCTAGGGATTGACAAAGCAAGCTATGATGGCGCCATCTGCTAAAAACTTCGACCGGCTAACCCCATTTCGTTGATAAAATGATATTAGCGCTTACTGCCTTGGTCAGACTAAGCTAACTCTGCGCCATGCTTGATAGCACAGCGTGTGCAAGTGTTATTTTAAACGTTATAATTTCATAGAACATTGACGTTTATGATATAACACTTCCAGTGTCCATATATGTATGTATGTAGGTACGCGATTATACTCAAAGCTTAACTGTTATTATAGCATTAGATAACTCTCAAATCACAAAAATTACACCTAGTATTATGCATATTTTTTTGTATATCATACCTATATTACAAATTTCGGGGGGCCCCCTTAAGTCAAAATTTTGCATCAAAAATTCGATTGACTACCTTTCGTAAATCAATCTGAGAGTCAAAAGGAGCAACTCTGCAAAAGGGAATACCGTCATCATTATTTGCCGTATAATTATA
Source organism: Cydia fagiglandana (assembly GCF_963556715.1). Classification (NCBI taxonomy): domain Eukaryota; kingdom Metazoa; phylum Arthropoda; class Insecta; order Lepidoptera; family Tortricidae; genus Cydia; species Cydia fagiglandana. The sequence continues at coordinate 3,586,306 of NC_085956.1, forward strand.
TGTAGTATGAATTATTTCAGGTGATTTTTTCGGGCTCGGACCCTAATCTGTTAAACAAAAGGTATTGTTTCCTTCATGCAGTGGTTATAATGCTTACTACTAATAGCCCCGATGTAAGTAACGGGAACTAGCCCGTTTAAAAAGCAAATTTACCGTTCTAATTATATGGTTCAGATTCATGAAACAGCCCATTCGGAGACAAGCTATCATATGAATTTGAACCTTAATACTATCATAATAGTTGCTTTTTAAACGACATGGTTGCTTTGGCACGTGCTGTAGACCGCTCTTAAAAGAAACAAAGGCTTTTGTTTAATGGATTAGCACCTGAACTCGAAAAAATCACCTCAGATAATTCATACTATAGGTAACTGAACGCCGGTTTACTACTAGGGAATGAAAATCGGTTATTTTTTGTATGGAAATAACCGCGGTTTCGGTTAATAACCGATTATTTCCATACAAAAAATAACCGATTTGCATTCCCTATTTACTACTTAAGCCGACGATATTTTCCTTCTGACTCAGAAGAAATTTCTCAACTAAGAATTTCTGAGCTTTGCAATATTTCCTGTCGAATTCCTGTCCCTCTATAATTAGTGTGAATCACCTGTGCAGCTTCGAACCTGTTCCCTTCGCGATTGCATCTGCCCACTGAGTCATATGCAAATTAAACGCTGATTTCTTTCTACGAAATATTACCTTAAGATTCTGAGAGAAAATTCTGAAACCAAATTGTTCAAGATTCCACTTTTCGAATCTATCGCTTGGATTTTGTAATCATTTGCTTGCTCGGATATCAATACTATTTGTTATTTGTTTTACAAGGGGGCAAAGTTGTTGTTTAACCGCTCGTGCTAATTGGGGCCAAACAGATTACTGTGTTACGTCTCTCCTGTAGACATACACAAGAGTTAAGGCCTATAAAGGTTAATTTTCTTATTTAACCCTTATCCACGTGAAAAGGTCCTCCTTTTATTTAGAGAACTATGATAAAATCATTACTTACATGCCCACAAGCTGGTAACTATTGCCTACAGGAGAGAAAACTGTGTTCGCGCGAACTGTACATTTTTCTCTCCTGTGGGCAATAGTTAACAGCTTGTGGGTAATCTGTTTGACCTATTGATACCCGAGCAAGTGAAAGATTTCAAAATTGAACCACGAATACTCCATAGTCTTGAGGGTCTTGATGGTAAACAACAATATGACTCGCCTGATGGAATGCGGTGACCGTAGACTGAAAGTGAGGGTGTCACACGTGCGTTGCCGGTCTCACTACATAGTTTTTCCTGACGTCTTGTTTCGTGTTGCTACGTCTCTTCGCGTCTATGAATGATTTTTTTTATTCATTTATTCGAATTTTTAAAAGTATGATACCTGTCCGTTTTTAGGGTTCCGTAGCTATTTTCGCAGCCGCATTAAGATTTTCACAGAAAAATAGAAAAAAAAAATTTTGGGGGTCCCCCATACTTAGAACTGAAACTTAATTTTTTTTTTCATCAAACCCATACGTGCGGGGTATCTATGGATAGGTCTTCAAAAATGATATTGAGGTTTCTAATATATATTTTTTCTAAACTGAATAGTTTGCGCGAGAGACACTTACAAAGTGGTAAAATGTGTCTCACCCCCCTGTAACTTCTAAAATACCATACAAACTTCCACCGAAAATTGGTTTGAACGAGATCTAGTAAGTAGTTTTTTTTAATCGTCATAAATCGTAAACCGCAATTTTATTATGTTGTACTTGCTGCTACCGAACCCTTCATGGGCGAGTCCGACTCGCACTTGGCCGCTTTTTTTCTGAGTTGTTTGTCATTGGTATATAAGTATAGTTTACTCACTATGCTTACTTATATTGTAAAATACTTTGGGGGCAATCACCCCGATACTTACCTTATTAATGATTTTTATTATTTACATGAACATTTTTTAATCTCAGCAAAATTTTAAACCTTGATCAGTAGGTAAATATTTCTATGACATAATATTTAATGTGCTGTGCACGGAATTTATTAATTAGTAGGTTTTATTTTAGGCTTTTTGCTGACAATTTTAGCAAAATTTATTTGCGTATTTTGTTTATTCCCAAGTCTTGCTAAACTCGGAAGATCCAAGTCTATTACACGTAGCTACGTCAGCACTAATCAAAAATATACATATTTGTTTTATCTCTTATCTTATTTGTATATTATATAAGAAAACAGTTGAATAGATAGAAGAAGAGATATCATCATCAACATCATCTCAGCCATAAGACGTCCACTGCTGAACATAGGCCTCCCCCTCTTGATGGGGGGTGAATGCCATAATCGCCACGCTTGGCAGGCGGGTTGGCGAAGAAGAGATATACATGTAATTAAATAGTGTATACCTAATTATTTTCCATCGTCCTTTCCTGTGCGATCTGACGCCATTCAGCCGCTTGCATGCCACATAGGTCTTTCTGGACCTCGTCCATCCATCTGTACCTAGGCCTTCCGACCGGACGTCTCCGTCAGTTGGTCGGCCCAGATAAGCTCTTTTAGCCGCACGATCCTCTCCCATCCTCTCCACATGGCCGAGCCAGCGAAGTCGAGCAGCTTTGCTCTCGCCGATGATGTTGGGCTCGCCCACCAGTTCTTCAACCTCCAAGTTTCTCCTCTTCCTCCAAGAGCCACCCTCACGTCTTGTAGGGCCTAGGATCTTTCTAAAGATCTTCCTCTCTGCCACCAAGAGATTGTTATCCTCCTTCAGGGTTAACGTCCCTGAACGAATGGCGCAACCTAGTGTCGGAGGCCAAGATCCACTTCGGGTCGCTGAGCCAGCGAAGTAACGTAGTAGTAGTAACGTAGTATTTTCCATCGTATTTTCTCGCAAACTTTCGTATTTGTCATGCTACTTCAGTCAACGTCAGTACTCTTTGTACCGAGACTGACTATTCTACCAAGGCACGTTCGTACGTTTCCGAGAAAATACGAAGGAAAATAATTAAGCCCTACAGCTACATCTGGGTCAATTTCTGAACACGATTTTTTTTCTGTCCATGATGAAAATCGCGGGTTAGCATCAGATAATACTTACCATTTTTTTTTTTACATAAAGAAGCCACACTTTCACACCGGGTTACACATGAATTCACTGATTAATTGGTTTTTAGAGTACACTTAAAAATACCTAAAGGCTCAAATTACTACTCCCGTGCCCTGTCCGGAATCTACTTTTGAGCATAATGAAAAATCCTATGAAAAATTCTACATTAGTATCACTAATTTAGTGTCAAATACTTAAAATATATGATATTTACTATCACTGAGCACATACACTATTAACTTCATTGTGGTAAATAACTCGTGATCGAAGTTTAAATTTTGTCCGAGCGCGCGAGTAAAATTTCGTCGGCAAAACTCAAAGGCCTCTGACAACCAATGTATGTATCTGAACCGCCTCGTGTCCCGCCTCACCTGTACTGGCAGTATTCGGCTCTTTCTCAAAGCAAGCGGATGTAAGTCAAGCCGCGGCGTGTTCGAGCAAATCGCATAAGTATTTCGGAATCCGGGTGGGCGACAATTTTTTTCTAATTTCGATGCCCCTTATAAATTTTATTTCCCACATAGCTTTTCAATAACAATTGTCATATTTAGGAACCCTTTATGTATCTTTATGTAAGCGATAACATAACAGTTTGGTTAAACACGATTTAAATTTTTGGCGAATTTTTTTATTACGAATTCTAATTTCCGTGCCCTAATTCCCATAGAATATTTACCTAAAACAGCTGATTAAGTGGCACGGGAATTAGAAAGTATTACATTTATTGTCAACAAATTTTTAATTGGGGGCACTGTAAGTTAATTGGCAATGTTTACGTCATATTATTATGACATTATATATATATATATATATATATATATATATATATATATATATATATATATATATATATATATATATATATATATATATATATATATTGGCATTGAATATATATTATATGTAATAATAATATGACGTATATCTTTCTATTTTACATTTAAGGAAATCTCAAAGAATGCACAAAAATCTATGAATGGTTTTTTAGTATAAGTACTATAGTACATACTTACAGGGTGGACCCGAATAACCCGGACAATTTTAATACGTAAGGTAAGGTGGGGTAAGACGACACTGGGGTAAGACTATCACTTGTATGGAATCCTCGTAATGTTAGTCTTGCGCCACCTTACCTTATTCATTGATCATATTATAACATTAAAATATTATATAAACATATTTGGAATTATTACATATTATAATACCCGTACCTAAGGTTACATGAAACAAAATGAATGAAATTTACAATGGTTTTTTTTGTAAATTTGACAGCTGACAGCGTAAGCCGTATAAAGTTTAAATATCTGGGAGACCGAGCTTTGCTCGGAAAACATATACCTACATAAAAACTCAAAAATGCGCGTTTTCCCAGAGACACCTAGCTAGATCGATTTTTCATCCCAGAAAACGCCCATATATGATCAAATTTCATCGAAATCGTTAGAGCTGTTTCCGAGATCCCCGAAATATATACAAGAATTGCTCGTTTAATAGATTAGTTGTTATAAATTAGCTTTTCTAATAGGTACAAGAAAAACTAAATATATCCTATTCTTACTATATTATAAATGCGAAAGTATCTCTGTCTGTCTGTCTGTTATCTTGTCACGCTTAAGCCGCTGAAACAATATCATCATGATAATACATTTTTGGCATGGAGATAGTTTGAGGCCTGAAGAAGGACAAAGGATCTCAGGGCACGGCAGTGCCGCGGCCAAGTCGAGCAAAACAAAGTGGCACGGCCGTACCATCAAATCTCAATAACATTCTATCTAAATAACATTTAATTTGAGCATGTAGTCTAAGAATTAATACACTTTAAAATCCCTTAGTTTTGTCACTGGCACAATCACTCTCAATCAATATTATTTTAAGGTACTTCTAGCATACCCACAAGTTCCAAATTAGAAACGTAATTAGGTTTTAGCTTTTTAAGCCAATAAAAATCTAATAATACTGCAATATTAGTCACGTTCTAAAGATAACTGCATAATTAAGTTTGTAATCCTATAGAAATATATGCGATAACAACGTTACCTTTTAGTTCTTATAATTAGTAGGGAAAGTAAAGGTACACTACGATGGACGATGTGAGTATGAATAAAGATGTATTATGATATGTATAAACATAGTATCAGTATGGTATGGGTATGATTACCCGGAAAGAAGGACAGCCTACAAAAAGAGATGGGATCCTATCAAAAAGAATTCATGTAAAAAGATGCAAATCTCGCAACGCAGTTCTTCTACTCTACTACAAAAAAGTTTTGGGATGTAATGAGAAACCAAGTCGGTTATTTTAGTCAGTGCCAGGGGGTATTGTTTTAGCAAGTATTGTTTAGGAAGATTATGATATTTTTGAGAAATTACATGACCAACCTACACTTTGAAGATTTTCCCGCAGGGCAGGGACACCCCGTATACCTATGTGTAAAGTAAGGCGGGGTAAGACTAACTTAGTTTATTTTGATCAGGGCAAGACTAACAGTATGAGGATTCCATACAAGTGATAGTCTTACCCCGGTGATAGTCTTACCCCACCTTACCTCATATGTGTTCAAACAATTTTTTTGGGTTATTAATTTATGAAGGCAGCATATTCGATTTCTTCAGATTAACTTACACAATAACTTCTTCTCAATGTGCCCCTATTTATTTCTTAGTATCATTTCCTATAAGACCATATACCAGATCATACACCTTGTACCTATCTACATGCAGATACATAATGACACTTTTTAATTAATAGATTTGTATGTAAAGGCGGACAAGTTTACGAAACTACTCAAAGTATTGTTTTGAAATATGTACATTTTACTAAGAAAGAGAGATTAGTTACCATTAAAATAAAGGAAAGGATTATTCAAATACGTAGTTTTTAGTGTAACATACTTTCGTAGATTTGTCGTTCGGAACTAAAATTAAAGAAGGTAAATATGTCCGATGCCACTTCAGTGTGGTTGCAGTATATTATTGTAGATTAAAATATACATAAATAATAGTTTTAAGTACCAAAATAAGTTAAGAAAACAATTCCCGTGCCGTGTTCTAATTTCCGTCCTAGTAAAATCTAATTTCCATGGACACACTAATTCCCGTGCCCTGACCAAAATTTTAAATTTAAATAACTTTTATAGTTTTATGAATATTTTTATCCCATAAGAAAATTAATATTTATTATATTTTTTATCAAATTCTCAGCATATTTTTTTTTGTGTAATGTTGGTATTTCAAAATTCCATGGGAATTAGACAAAAATGCTCGTTTGGTGAAATTGACCCTCTGTACCTACGATTGTCATCTCTACAGGAGATATAATATATCTATAGTATCGCTAGGCAACGACCCGCGCATGCGCTAACGGCACTCGCTTCCTGATCAACCTGTTCTGCATCGCAGGATTAGATAAAACGTATAGAGTCTGAGGGGCTACCGCGAAGGCAGAAATTCGCAAATTGCGGGGATCTTTCGCTTTTACTCCAATGAAGGCGTAATTAGAGTGACAGAGAAAAATGCCCGCAATTTGCGTACTTCGATTTTCGCGGTTATAGCCCTGACCGTCGTGACGACCTGAAGTCGTGTCACAGCCTATTTTTTATAATTCTTTATATGGCAACTTTTTTCCTATCAAATAAGCTGTCAGTTTCAAGCTGTCATTTAATTTCATAGTATTTTTTTTGCCAGGTGCGGTTTGTGCTGAAATTCCCGCGTTTTTTTGTGACATGACTCACTGGGCGGACTCTAGCAATAAATAATGGTCAGACCTTCTGGTTTCATAGGGTAGGACTAGTTTATGCTAAGGTTATGCAAAGCTGCCTATAGTTCGTTTTTTTTAGCACAAAGAACTCCACAGAAGTAAGCGTGCAGTTTTTATCAGGCTCGTTATATGGTAATAATTATTGAATTATCTAATGTAGCATGGTCAACACATATAATTTACTTCAAATTATTACCGCTAAAAGTGCCGGATTTGGAACCACAAGCTTACTTCTGCGAAGTTCTTTCTAATGCTAAAAAAAACGGACTATAGGCTAGAAGGACATTTTCTAAAGTTCGTCAAGACGACGAAATGTAACCTCCACAACAGAATAAATAGTACTACCGTACAGAAAGGTTACTTCCTACAAAGCCGAAGTTTGACAGCGGTCCAGGGTCGAATCATGCTATCCCTTTCTAATATATGGCATTATCCCTTTCGGCTATTTAGGGTTGTCAAAATTTAAGCCATTTTTTATCTGTGGACGTGCAAAGGGACGTCAGGTTGTGTCAACCCTAATAATTGCTCAGAGCAATGCTGAGCCGAACGGATCCGAGTTTGCCCGAAGAGAGGAGTTTCGCATCGCACCCCTGCTTGCTTATGCAGAGCTGCCTAGGCTAGAAGGACATTTTCTAAAGTTCGTCAAGTTTACGAAATGTACCTCCGCCATTGCACCAATATTTCAAACAAAGGGTAGCCAAAGGGTACAAAATCTGTTTAGCGCCACTTGCACCCGGGGTTAGCCGGTTAAACTATTAGCCAAATATCAAATTGTACTGGTAACCATGGTAACTCCAGGTTTAACCGAGTTAGTAAGATGGTGCAAGTGACGCTAAAGCGCCACACCACACACAAACACACACGCACGCGCACACACACACACACACACACACACACACACACACACACACACTCACACACAGATGGCGCTGAATTTAACTGACAAAAAGCAGATATGTTGTACAGTCGACATCACAGATATGTTTACACTATTTCAACTTACTCCTTTGTGGTAAGGCGAAATATGTAAACATATTTTTGACGCCGACTGTACCGTGATGTCGCCCAACTATAGTCTAATCTAATCTAATCTAAAAGGTCCCAGCTATGGTCAAAGATTATTTCGAATATCTTCGTTCAGGCACAGAATAAATAATAGTACTACCGTACAGAAAGGACACTTCTTACAAAACCGAAGTTTGACAGCGTTTAATGTTATCCCTTTCTAATGTATTGCACTATCCCTTTCGGCTAATATTAAGGGTTGTCAAAATTTAAGAAATTATGTTATCTGTGATCGTGTACGCAAAGGGACGTCAAGTGGTGCCAACCCTAATAATTGCTCGGAGCAAAGCTGAGTCGAACGGAGCCGAGTTTGCCCGAGGTCAGGAGTGTCTCCCCACTGGTTCAGGGTGCGATTATTATTTTTGAATGTCATGGCATGTCCGGCAGTTGCACACAATATGATTATGAGTGATAATTAATATAAAGATTTTCAGAACTAAATGTGACGTTATCTATGAAAAGGGACCTTATTGTCAATAGCGCTAACGCCATTATTAACGATGCTCCGATATAAATCCAATGCCGCGCGACGCTGTGCAGCGTAAGCGCCATCGACAATAAGGTCCCTTTTCATAGATAATACCCCAAATTACAAAAAATCACTCAATATTCGTACCAGTCACTTTTCCGTGAAAGAAAAAATAATGGGCTAAAACGGTCCGGGCCCGGGCCTGTCAAAAATGTTATTTTAGATAAAACAAATATTTAAATTTAAATGTGTATAAAAAGATACAAACCGAATTATGTATTTATATGACTGTACTATTACGGCACTTGCAATTGAAACTCTCGGTCCTTGGTCGTCAGACACCAAAAAACTAGTTAGTAAAAGAAATTTCTACCAAACTAGTCTGGATTTCTGGCAACCTACGCTGCCCCTTTTTTTGCACAAAAACTCAGCCTCGCTGTGCAGAGGGGGAACGCGGCCAGCGTCCTGGGAACAATGCCTCAGGCTAATTTAGGGCTAGATTTATGATTTATTCATTTTATTAATACAATTCAATGCAAATCCAAAAATCACTAATTTCTTAACCTAAACTAACTAGTTAACAACTAATAAAACTATTCACAATACTATTTATTCATTTTGTTATTTAATATCTGTTCTAATTCTAATAACAGCCGTATTCGAACAATGAGATAGGTACGTCAAATACCAGATATCTAGTATTTTCTATGTCGCTATATTTGCATTATGATTTAAACATACCTACAAAAGCTATCATATTAAAACAATCATACTATGTACTTGCAAATGGTTAGGTAATACATATGTGGGTAGGGTAGAAAAGTGGTTTCAATCGATGTGTGGAAGGGCGGCACCGTCGTCGAACCCAAGCCACCTGGCGGTCGACTTAAAACGGTGGCGTGTGCCTCGGATACACATGCTGGTGGCACGTATAACGGCGATACTGATCCTACATCTCAGCCAGCCCAATATGGTGCTTAGAGAACGGTTCCACCGTTGAGATATGGTTTCTGCCATATGTTTTATAAAGGAGGACATTTGGGGTGCATAGACGCTGTCAACAGATGTTACAAGTGGGGTGAACGTTGCATGTCGCATTTCACAGGCCGTGGAATATTTTCTCTGCTTTTCATCTTCAGCTGATTTTAGTACAGATGTGACGGGTCGTGAGAGGTAAGAAGGAGCGTCAGTGTCGACGACACGGATATCAAACAACGCCTCCCTCTGCGCATCCCAAACGCCACGACAAGATAGATCTGCACGTAGGCCGCAGTCATTTTCCGAGATTATTGGTTCTTTTGTTACGTTGCCCCACGCATGTTGACAAAGTTCACAGAATAAGTCTCTAATCTCATTGTGCCGCCTTGTGATTAGGCCTCCAGTTTTACAGCAGAGCGCGTGGTCGATGTTGAAGCTGCCGTTGCCACAGCCGTCGCATGATTGCGGCATGGCGTTTGGTGTTCTATGGTAGCGTATTGACAGCGCATCTCTGAATTCGTATGGGGATAGATCGAAGTGATCTTTTTTTGTTGGAATAACCGAGAGCCAATTTGAGGCCTTCGTTTTCATCTTGGCTGCGATGGATCTCTCGATTGCTCGTTTTTTGTTAGGTGTAAATTTTGCTAGGGTAGATTCTAGAAGTTTATTATCAAGGTCTTCTTTTTCTTTGCGGCCATCTTTGCGAGCATCTTTTATGAATGTATAGTGATCTGAAAGAACAATCTCTTTATTTTCGATAAGGGCTTCCGTGAGAGCTGTGCAGCTTTTTTTCGAAATTTCATAATTTAAATTAGTAGCATTAAAAGGGTCGCTAATAGCCAAACCGCCTTTATTTATAGGTAGGGAGAATAGGTCGGCTTCAATAGGGGAGACGTCACTTCCAAAGAGCGTTGGGAGGAAGATAGTGCGTAGGGCATGTGTTAGTGGTTCAAAGAATTCGTGGGAGTTTTTCAGGACACGTAGTAAGTATGACCATTTGAATTGAATTGCTTTGGTGAGGGCAGTGTAGGCAGCTTGCGGAGAATCCTTGCAGATAAGAGATATTTTTTCAACGGTGGAGACGAATTTATTTACATTATTTTTTATGAAATCCTCTTTTCCTTCACCAATGTAGCTTCCCAGGAAGCGAGATCCGGTGACAATAGTTAGATTAGTACCCTTGAAGATCTGATGAGCTATTTGTTTGTCAGATTCAGATACTATGAGCAATGTCTTTTTGGCTTGCGGAAAGTAGCCAAAGGATGGTCCTGTCATATTTATATTGTTCCACCAATTTCGTACATTTTTTAGACTACCCTGTGCTAAGGAATCGTCTGCATACCAGGATTGTATGGTATTTTCATCTTTCATTTTGTTTATGATGGGCAGAGTTGCAAGGGCATACAGAGGCATGGCCAGTGGGTCTCCTTGAGTTACCCCTTCTCTGCTGTATAGTCTCATGTCGGAATCGCGAATAACCAGTTCCGCGTGACCATTGTATGTATTATACAGAAACCGGGCGCAGTGTGGCCAATATATTCTTGCTTGCCAAAGAGCCAGTTGTCTATTGACAGCATTAAATGCATTATTTGCATCAACAAGAAGCATTCCCCAGTTTGAGTTAGGTTGACAATTATTTTGAAAGATGTCATTCATTGCGTGTATTGCACCTTCAATGCCGCTACTGAGGCCACTACAGAGTTGTGACTGGCCACATGCTTCCGTTACTTCGGAGCCGGTAGCTAAGATCATACATTTTGATAAGATTCGACGATATCTAGTATTTGACGTACCTATCTCATTGTTCGAATACGGCTGGATATCAAAACATATAATGTTTTATCCAACACGCGTATTCGGGAAACGAGATAATCACAAGATCTAGAGACGATATAGAGATCACCTAGATTTACATTAGATATCGACTAGATGTGACTTGGATACAAAGAATATAATACTCACTAGGAGAAGAACGATAACTCCATACAAAAAAATGTCCCCTTCAAAAGTTCGTTTATACTACTAGCGCTCGGTGGGATACCATTGTAATTAGAATTGACAACTCGTTTAGCCTAGCGGGTATTGGCAGTAATCCAGTTCAGGAAGCTAATGGTCCTGGGTTCGAATCCCGGAGAGGGAATTTTTTTTTGTATTATTTTATTTTTTGTTGGGGTCAGGTTTTTAAGAGCCCATCAACGTGCACACTAGCGCCACTGCTGAATACATTAAACTAATTTTTATGTTACTGGATTCGTCAACCTACCCGTTCAAAACTAAAACGGCCGTTTTGTTTTGAGCTCATAGATTGACGAATCCAGCAACATAAAAACTAGTTTGATGTATTCAAAAGGTACTTAAATACACAATACAGTCAGTAGCGGCCCCTTTTTTAAATACCTGTCGTTAAATTTAAATAATCACGATTATTTATTTTAGCAGTGGTGCTAGTGTGCACGTTGTTGGGCTCTTAAATAAGCATATCACAAATAAATAAAGAAATACGTTATAAGATAATGATTAGGTACTATATTTAAAAATTCGTCAAATATAAAAGGTTACAAAAAGTTACGTATTATTAAGATATAAATATTTTCATTCCTATTAGGATTACTCTATATATGTTAGGAGCAATACATATGAATACATACATTGATATGGCAAATGGTTACAAGTTGTTATTACATCTATCCGGTTATCGGACATTTCTGCTCCACAGCTCCACGCAGCGTTCTTGGTCACCGGAAAACTAGTCTGTATATGCAGCAGATACGTGCCCTTTGAGCTTTTTCCAATAAATTATATGACGGGCCAGGATTATATTATTATCTAACGCTCAAGCCATGATTCACTTTCTAAAACAAAATAGTCACAAATTAAACAATATAATCTAACTTCCTAATTACTGACGTCGCTAATTCCTAAGGTCTAAATTTACCAGCTTACTCGTAAACAATGAGAGGTTTTACATCTATGATGGATTTAGATTATAATTTCGGACGCGATATAGCATCCGCGGGACTTACGGGGATAGTAAGATTAAATTATTATATTTGAATTTGGTCGTTAGTACGCTCATTTTTATTTAAAGATTTATATATTTCTTACCTTGAAATTATCGCTGTTTCTGGTTTACTACAACGGTTTTCACACACACATTAGGGCTTTTCATAATCCGGATAAGAATTGTTGATGAAGTCGCCATTGCCGGATTCATAATACAGCAAGGAAGGAAGAGAGACAACGGTTTAAATTTAACTAAGTCTGTGCGATGATGCATTTAGATATGTTGCTCGTACATATGAATAGTTTTTATTTTTAATTTAATAGGTAAATAAATATATTTCAAGTGAATAAATCGTTTTATATGAAAATTAATAATTTTGGCGTTAAATGACTTAAATGACAGCATTGACATTACAGACTTTTGTCTATGTTCTTACCGGCCAGACTCAAATCAAGGCCTATCAAAGAGGCCTATTGACAAAGATTTTTTTTAAATTTTATCAAGGAGGGTAGAGGCACGTCTACCCTTCATAGATTTTATGAACATAGACAAAGACAAACTGAAATAGATAATAATTTTCATATTTCAAAAAATAAATTATAGTTTACATATGACTTTGACTACTTCATAAAATACAAATCAAAATATATTTGATAAAATAATTGGATTTGTTCCTAGAAATCGTATAGACAAAGCCAGTTCTAGCAATGGTTGCTGTAGTAAAATATTTTTATGGTAATTACTGGCAATACAGCTCTAGAAACGGAGCACACATGTACAATTATGAAGGGTCACGTCATTCCAAGGAAGTCAATAGGCCTTGCTTGGATATCTAAGTCATAACTTGTCGAAATCGTTCAAGAGGACCTCCAGAATCGCGGAAACGTCAAATTTGACATATCTATCTTACCAATATCTTTAAATTATCCATATCGTAACTTGGGGGTTATTCGTCGACCGCCATATTGGTAACATCGCCTCGTGATTCATTTCTTTGTTTTTGCTCATTAAGGTGGTTCGCCTAGGTTACTCAAAACTTAACTCTCGCTAGATGGCACCACTTTTGCAAAATTTCAGATTTTATTTTTTTGTGAAATGGTCTTGGTATTTGTATACTTAAAAGTATGTTTCGCGCACTTTTTAAGTAAATATTGAACTATTAGAATAAACATTGAATACTTCATTGTGCAAAAACCACCTTTTTAATTCGACGGAGTGTTGCTGTCACGCTTTTTCCTACTATTACTCACACATGCAAACAGTGTTTCCGTGATCCTTGTAGTAGACAATTTCACACAACGTAAGTATGTTGCAATAGCGTAACGGTATGTTCGTGGAAATACGTGCAAGAGGATTGGGGTTCAAGACTGGTGCGAGTAGGTAATTTCTTTTCGTTTCTCCTTTGTGTTATCTTACCTTTAAACGAGCAATTATTATATATATAATTATTTATTTATATACATATTTGGATGGTATCAGAAACGGCTCTAACGATTTCGATGAAATTTGCTATAAGGGGTTTGATCTCTTAGCTAGGTCTATGAGAAAACGCGCATTTTTGAGTTTTTATGTTTTCTAAGCTTTGGTCGGTCTCCCAGATATTCAATCTCCGCTTGGCAACTAATCCCAGAATTGGCATGCGCACTAGTTTTTACGAAAGCGACTGCCCTGACCTTCCAACCCAGAGAGTAAACTTATTTGGATTAGTCCGGTTTCCTCACATTGTTTTCTTTCACCGAAAAATAGGTATCGGTGTGTAAATAGGTAGGTATCAAATGCTATTTCGTACAAAAGTTCGAAAAATCATTGGTACGAACCGGGGTTAGAACCCGTGACCTCCGAATTGCTTTCGGCTAGGCCAGCAGCGCTTCCCCCACATACTCAGTGTTATCAGGTTTTTTAAAAATCAAAAACGTTTACTTATGAAAGCAGAAGAATATAAATGATCGTATTAGATTTATAATTGTTACATATTTGCCGTAACTTATTTTTAAAATGTGTTTTTCAATTAAAAGACACGTCAAGATTGTTTACCTTATTTCGAATGCTAAAAAAAACAAACTATAGTAATAATTGTGTTTTTCATTCATAGACAAAATCCATTATTTTTAACCACAGGAAATTTTATACACTACTTTTTAGGGTTCCGTACCCAAAGGGTAAAACGGGACCCTATTACTAAGACTTCGCTGTCCGTCCGTCCGTCCGTCCGTCCGTCCGTCCGTCCGTCCGTCCGTCTGTCACCAGGCTGTATCTCACGAACCGTAATAGTCCGTAATAGACAGTTGAAATTTTCACAGATGATGTATTTCTGTTGCCGCTATAACAACAAATACTAAAAACAGAATAAAATAAAGATTCGAATGGGGCTCCCATACAACAAACGTGATTTTTGACCAAAGTTAAGCAACGTCGGGAGTGGTCAGTACTTGGATGGGTGACCGTTTTTTTTTTGCTTTTTTTTGTTTTTTTTTTTTTGCATTATGGCACGGAACCTTTCGTGCGCGAGTCCGACTCGCACTTGCCCGGTTTTTATTGCAGTGAAGATGTCCTGATTGTAAAAATCAGAGAGATTAGGTAGAGTATAATTACTAATTATCTTTGTAAAAATAAAACAATACGTGTAGCCCATACTTAATAATCGATTTATGATAATAAGAAAAATTAAATAAAAATAAAAAAACAATACGAAATTTAGGTGTAACAAAAATACAAAAAGTTATGTTCCAGCATACAATGACTGGGGATCGAACCGGGAATCTTCCGTTTGCAAGCAAAAAAGCGACTGTTTGCATAACACGCCATGATAGTTCTTAGCTAAGCTGACGAACTTCTCGCTTAGGTCAATTAACTACCTGTCAAATATCAGTGTCAACAAAATTGCACTAAACATGACGGCACTCCAAATTCGAGCCGTGGTCAGCCCGGCAACGTCGGAAATGGAATGGCAACGTCGCAAATGTATCTGTACACGACATTTGTGACACACACATACGTAAAATTGATGAAAAGTTAACTATGATTTTTGCATGATTTCTGTATGAAACATTGTTTTCCTGTTAATTTCGCGCAAACGAATATTCGAAAGAAGATAAATGCGAAAATATTTGTGTACTAATAGTGTGTAGTTACTTAATGAGCTTTGATTGAATTTTGTATGAAAAGCGAACCACCTTAATGTTGTTTAAAGTGTAATATTGATAGCGTATTATGCAGTAAATTAATGTGGAAGTGTGCAGATAATGAAAAATTAATCATGAAACGCGTTTAACCACCATTCTGGCGTCAACGCCGGGTAGCCCACGAGGGTCCTTGTAAAGTCCAGCTATCACCTTACAAGAGCTCATAACCCTAATACCGAACAACGTCGTGCTCTACGAGCATATGGTATTTCTACCTCTAACCGTGGCTGGCTAGAGCCCTAGAGGCCATAATTTGATAGTTTTATACCGTACACTGGCTAAAGTTTATTTATTACAAATAATATTAATTCGATCCCACGTGGGATCCACTTTGACGTTGGCGAAATCATCGACAGTATCGATGGAGCCATATTACCCAAAGATTGATTGATTGATATCGTAACTTGTTGAGGTCTAGTAGAGATCTAATTCATTTCCCGAATCGAGCCGTAAATCTTAACCTATATCAACCGCCAGATGAGTATAAATCGGCGCAGGCGCAGGTTATGTCAACAGTAAGTGGGCCAGTGGCGTGACCGTTACTGTGAAAGTTGACGTGGGTCGCGCCGCGTTCGCGTCGCTTGCGCGTGCGCAGCTCGGCTAACCAGCGTACCGAGACCTCAAATTCTGTCTCTTTCTAACCCCTTACTGCGATTAATAAAAAAATATTTGTTGAAATTTGAACTTTGATAGCTGTCAATAGAGTTAAATATCATATCCGCCATATATGGCTTCGTATGCGATAAGGGGTGGCTGTCCGTAAATTACGTCATCTATTTTTGACGATTTTGCCCCCCCCCCCTAAAATCATCCAAAAATCATGCTTCGAATGACCCCATTTCCATCTACTTCATGCTACCATCATCCGATCCGACTCCGAAACGACTACCAATGGTTCGTCAGATTTATGCGACGTTTATGAATAATATTAAGTTGCTTGAGGTCTTTAAGTCCGCACACACAGGTGGGTGTATTGTACAGATCAAGTCGATTCTATCAACTTCAATTTACCCCGTGTCCTCGCGATTTAAAAAAAGTTATTTTTCCTACGTAACGTCACATTTTTGACGTAAACATGGCAACAATTTAGAATGAATTTTTTTTAGTTTCATTTTATTTAATTTCTACTATTTTATTTCGCACTAAAGCTGAGTGATTAATACTCGCCTAATACTCTGTATCTATAGGTATTTATTAAAAAAAAGTAAACAAAATCTACCCTCAAATGGCTCCACCAATAAATGTTATAACTACCCGAAAATGTACAAATTATTTGTTTACTTTTATTTAAATACCTAAAGATACAGACTCTCACCCATGCTCGCTTCGCTTTTGAAATAACACTTGGTTAGCGTAGCCGGTGTAAGGTATGCTAAAAATGCCCGGAATTTTATCAATGAAAAGATGAAAAATTATTTCATTCCTATTCGAGCATATTTGCATTGAAGATATATTTAATTAAATTATAAATTTATTGCCATATGCCAGCGTGAATAGTGTTCATAATCATTCTAATTTACATACATATAATAGTCTGTATCTTTAGGTGTTTAAATAAAAGTAAACAAACAATTTGTAAAGTTTCGGGTAGTTATAACATTTATTGGTTAACCGATCAATTACAAAACCGCCTGGATCAGTCACTGAACGGCCTGAATTTAACCTACATTATTTGATCGTGTAATGTTTTCATCTACCCTCAACTGGCTTAACGGGTCATTTGAGGGTAGATTTTGTTTACTTTTATTTAGATACCAAAAAGATACAGAGTATACATCATTTAACTTATTTCGTAGATAAAACAAAAGCGCATATCGTTATGCATAACTCATAGGATTATAATGCCTGAAGCCTTTTACACCGTTCATTTAGATTCGAAGCAGAATGAAGGTGCAATCGATCTTTTAAGACGAAACAGGAGCTGAGTTTTAAATATTTTAGGTAAATATACCCATCTCGCTAACGGAAGCGGCTCCTAAACTAGTACGATAAGGACAAGGCGAAAAATCCTGCGTAAAAATCTCAAAAATCGAGGTTTCGTAATCGACTGTTTTCTCCTCCAAAACTTAACCAATCCTAACCAAACTTGGAAATCTAAATGATTATAAAATTATCTGTGTTAGACCGTTTTGCTTTTTTGGCTAATTGGTATCAGTTTTGAATACTACACCTGTCATTGCGGCATAATAGTCAAGTAGGCCATTTTGGCCATTTTGGAAGGGCTCTAGCGCCTTAAAAAACAAAATATCAAAAAAAGCAAAACGGTCCGACACAGATATTGATAATATTAATCGATGTTGAAAAAATCATTGCTCTAGCATCAAAACCCGCGGAGGAAACAGTCGAGTACGTTTGTATGGAGAAAAGACCACTCCTGTTGGCTCTTAAGAACTTAAAAGATAACTTTATCCATAACCTTACGGAAGAAAAAACTTAATTGTAATTAATTTAACCATTGTTTGTAAATGAGGTGATTAGAATTCGGTTCACGGAGCCTCCGCCGCCGCCGCTAAAAAATGGCGGCTTCGACGAGAATCACTAACTAAACTTCATTTTGTTACCGCTATACTCCCGAGCTTAATGGGTGTATAGAAAGATGAAATAGTGGTAAAATATAACACAAGGTATTCAGTGATAAAGCGACATTTTTAACTGTCGGTGTAGGCAAAGAGAATAGAGTGCATAGAGACGGATTGTCAAAGTAAATTATGTAGCCACTGTAATTTTACTGCCATCTTTCGACAGAAGATAAAACTGTTAGAACGCCATGCGACTTTGATCCTTAAGGTGACAGTCCATTTCCAAAGACAGCTGCACTACCTACTGTTCATTTTACTATGATAATTGACAATAACACCGACGCGTTCAGTAAGTACTAGTAGTGCAGCTGCGGTCAGAAATGGAATGTTACCATTATTCTTTCACTGAAACGATTTGCTAAAAACTTATTTTCCCAACGACCACGGTTTCACTCACTTGAATTTTGAGTCGCTTTTGGCGACATGTGTCTCGAAGTGCAGCCGCCGCGAGCACGCGAGCCTGAAGAAGGACCCCCGACGGGCCCGAAACATGACGCCAAGCGACTAAAAATTCAAGTTCTCACAAAAGCACAGAATAAATAATAGTACTAGGTACAGAAGATTCACTCTCTGACAAAACGCGTCTGTTACTTACTGGCGCAAGCGCCACACGCGGCCCATAGGCAATTTTGGTGGCTAGCCATAGCTAGCCACCAAAATTGTTGTGGGACGGATGTACTTGTAGCTACTTGCTGCGACGCGACGAAATCGCGGAGTGAGCCACGCCTGGCAAAAGTTTAATTTCAATTATTTTCCCTTGTTCCAGCCCCGTATACACCATGGGTCCCCCCATTACAGTGTGGCCGGACAGTCACCCAGGAGACAGTTTGGTGACGCTAGTGGACAAGACGCGGGTGTTGTTGAAGGTGTCTGTGTGTCTGTTTGTTCTCCACGCACTGTTGGGGCAGAGTGCGAGGGCGGGCCCTGTTATATTTAATGTGGACTATTTACAAGGTAAGAATTGTAATACAATTTTAATATTACATATATTTTAAGAGCCAACAGGAGTGGTCATTTCTCCATACAAACGTACTCGACTGTTTCTTCCGTGGGTTTTGATGCTAGAGCAATGATTTTTCAATACAGATTAATATTGTCAATATCTGTGTCAATGATTATGAAATCATTTAGATTTCCAAATTTGGCTAAGGTTAGGTTATTGATTAAGTTTTGGAGGAGGAAACAGTCGAGTACGGAACCTCGATTTTTGAGATTTTTACGCGGGATTTTTCGCCTTGTTCTTATCGCACTAGTTTTAGAAGCCGCTTCCGTTAGCGAGACGGGTATATTTACGTAATATATTTAAAACTCAGCTCCTGTTTCGTCTTAATTAGGGTTCCGTACCCAAAGGATAAAACGGGACCCTATTACTAAGACTTTGCTGTCCGTCCGTCCATCCGTCCGTCCGTCCGTCCGTCCGTCCGTCCGTCTGTCTGTCACCGGGCTGTATCTCACGAACCGTTGAAATTTTCACAGATGATGTATTTCTGTTGCCGCTATAACAACAAATACTAAAAACAGAATAAAATAAAGATTTGAATGGGGCTCCCATACAACAAACGTGATTTTTGACCAAAGTTAAGCAACGTCGGGAGTGGTCAGTACTTGGATGGGTGACCGTTTCTTTTTTTGCTTTTTTTTTGTTTTTTTTTTTGCATTATGGTACGGAACCCTTCGTGCGCGAGTCCGGTTTGCACTTGCCCGGTTTTACATTATTTTGTTACCAAACCTTTTACCAAAATAAGTTTATTTTTTTTGACTCTAGATCTAGAACGAATTAGGACAAGTTCCAGAACTCAAAGAACTTTTAAACGAACACAGACAAATTGTGGCAATGTAATCATTAATGTCAATGAGTATAGATAGTATAGAGGGCTATTGCCAAAGTATATTTTGTAGTCACGGTACATTTACTGCCATCTACCGACACACGATTAAAACTTAAAATAAAATTGAAAATGTATAAATTAATCAAATTATGTTTACGGATAAATGATTTTTAATTTATATTGTTCCATACTGACCCATATTCTTTCACTAATATGTGTTAAAATTGTTAAATATCAAACGGTGTCGTGAACGCCATCTAGCCGAGAATAGGCCAAAGGTAATGGCGACATCTATTCGAGAATGACTTTTTTTCGATTTCCGAGGCACGTTTTTTTCTTAGACTTTATTTATCTTATACGGAGTTATATATATCTCTGATTAATGTCAAATTTCTATGAAAGTAGATAAAGAAGTAGAAGTAGTGCATAATTATTTTCCGTTGTATTTTCTCGGAAACGTACGAACGTGTCTTGCTATTTTAGTCAGTCCCGGTACAAAAAGTACTGAGGTTGTGTGCACTATGTAGTGCATAATTGTTTTTCGTCGTAGTCTGTATGACGTTTATTGACCCTTTGCGCTATTCAAGTCCCTGGTGACCCTATATATCTCTAAGGAAAATTTCATAAACTATATAATCTTTTAGTTCTTTACCTTCCCTGACTCTTAGAGAAATTTACACCTCTATATAATTATAGATTTTTATTGTGTTTTTGTATCTGTGTTTTTTTAATATTATTATTTTATTTTTAGATGTAATTCGACATTAAGAGACCACATCTCTAAGTAATTGTAACGTTAGTAATGGTAATGGCAGCTGTATTATAAATTAAATGTTGACGTATAAAAGTTCCCTTGTGGCCTGAATAAATGTTGAAGTTTGAAGGTGCAAAGTTACCTTAAACATTTAAATAATAGTACTAGCAAAGAGAATAGAAAGTATAGAGGGCTATTTGCCAAAGTAAATTTTGTAGTCACGGTACATTTACTGCCATCTATCACACGATTAAAACTTAAAATAAAATTGAAAATGTATAAATTAATCAAAATATGTTTACGGATAAATGATTTGTAATTTTTATTGTTCCATGTACAGACCCATGTCCTTTCACTGATATGTGTTAAATTAAAATTGTTAAATATCAAACGGTGTCGTCAACGCCATCTAGCCGAGAATAGGCCAAAGGTGTGTGCGCCATCTATTCGAGAATGACTTTTTCTTGATTTCCGAGGCACGTTTTTTTCTTAGGCTTTATTGATCTTATTCGGAGTTATATATATCTCTGGTACTAGATACAGAAGACTCACTCTCTAACAAAACGCGTCTGTTACGATCAGCACACATATGGCCGCTAGGTGGCGACAGCGCCACGCGCGGCTTATGGCTTTCCCCGAAATTGGGGTGGAACGGATGTACTTTTAGCTACCTGTAGCAAAGCGACGAAATCGCGGAGTGAGACACACCTGCCTTAGACGGAGTATACTTATCTTTCAAAGGAGTCATGTGTGGCTCTGTCTAGTTTTAAACTTATAGGTATACATGTAGGTATCCTTTGTCACCTGACCCAGAGTCGGTGAAAGTTTACCTCGGCGCTATCGATGACAGCCATCTTCATACATCTTGAAAGGCATTTAGATGCTAAAAACATGATAAGTTTTTGGCAACAATTTCATTTTTGGTACAAGCTTTTATCGCTGACTGTACTTCTTTCCACAGGCAACTAATGCTCATCGAGACAATTCTAAGAACCCCAAACACAATTAGGTTTCGTTGTTTTATCATTATCACATAGTTCCTATGGCCACCTCCGGTCTCTATCATCAGATCAGATGACACCATAATATTGCATTGTCACCCGACTTACGTACCAAAACTACTGAACGGATTTTCATGCGATTATTTATCAACTATCAATAGAGTGATTCTTGAGGAGAGGCGAGAGGAGGTTTAAATGTATAATTTGTTAAGGTTTTGTGTAACCCTTGCGAAACCCGGGCGGGTCGCTAGTTGTAATCATCATCATCATCTCAGCCATAAGACGTCTACTGCTGAACATAGGCCTCTCCCTTGGACCTCGATTCGTACCGGTTGGAAGCGACCCGCATCCAGCGTTTTCCGGCGACCTTAACAAGGTCGTCTGTCGATCTTGTGGGTGGACGTCCTACGCTGCGGTAGTCCGTGGTCTCCCCTCGAGCACTCTTCGACCCCAATCAATTCAATTTGTTATAATAAATTATAACCTAATACTACTATTTACCTTTAAAAATTAAAACTATAAATAAATAAAAATACAAATCGCCCACTGACGGTGCAAAGGTGCCCATGATGCTCGCAGCATTTCTATTTTCTGCTATTCATATTATAATCAACACCCAGTGTGCGACAAACATATAACAATCATAACTTTCGATAACAATACATTAGAAAGTCATCGTCATTTCAAAATTCCCAATAACCAAGCCTATTGTCACTAATGGTGAGACAAGGCAATAAAAGAAGGAAAGTAAATGAGTCACTGTGTCCATCTGTGACGATTAAAATCTCATTTTGCCGTGACTAACCGGAGATATGATAAAGTGATACCCACATGTCCATGTTTCACCTCGATGACAAATTCACTGTTAATGTTAAATAAATAAATATTATAGCGACATTCTTACACAAATTGACTAAATCCCACGGTAAGCTCAGGAAGGCTTGTATTGTTGGTACTCAGACAACGATATAGTTATTATACAAATACTTAAATACATGGAAAAAATCCATGCAAACAAATATCTGTGCTCATCACACAAATAAATGCCCTTACCGGGATTCGAACCCAGCGGGACCGTCGGCTTCACAGACAGCCAACCCACTAGGCTAGACTGGTCGTCAAATTGATGGTGGTCCATAGGATACGGTAACCGCTAACTATTGGGCGGACTATATGTTTGTTTTAGAACGACGCGGTATTTAAATTAATTAAGTAGAAATTTCGTGAAAAGCTCACGACTCGCACGAAAAACAACAATTGTCATTATAATTCCGACACATAAGTACTTAATGAAAAAAATGTGTAACAATTACGAAATAATCTATTGTTTTGTCTTGACAATGTGTATTGCTATACCCTTCGCGTCTTATGCTTTCTATAGTCCGACAAGTAATTGTAGAAGATTATAGAGGGCGCCACTTCCTACGTAACTGTCACATTTTTGATGTAAAATCACAGAATAATTAATAGTCCTACCGTACAGAAAGGAAACTTCCTACAAAAACGAAGTTTGACAGCGGTTCACGGTCGAATCATGCTCTGTTGTATATATATGCAGGTCTCTTTCTAATATATGGCACTATCCCTTTCGGCTATTTAGGGTTGTCAAAAATCAAGTGATTATCTTATCTGTGGTCATGTCGTGTGGACGCAAAAGGAAGTCAAGTGGTGCCAACCCTAATAATTGCTCGGAGCAACGCTGAGCCGAGCGGAGCCGAGTTTGACCGAAGTCAGGAGTTTCGCACCCCTGGTAAAATCGCTGAATAAATCTTCATAACTTTGAGAAGTACAGTCGCCATCAGATATATCGGAGCGGCCGAGGAGCTCTCAAATATCTGAACACGCTATTGTCAAGAGTGTTGTTCAGATATTTATGAGCACCTTGGCCGCTCCGATACATCTGATGGCGACTGTACAGCCTACAGTTTCAATTTTTTCTCGTGTTTCAGGCCACACCCGGAATATGTAGATACCGGATATCTAGTACCGTAAAATGGGGTGAATAGGGATTGCGAGCAGAGTCGGGTTATGAATGGGGAGAGAAGGGATGACAGGGGGGTGAGATGTTTTTTAAAGGCTACTGCTACCTAAATAATGTATTCCTATTACAAATGGATCTATAGTAAATTCATAATAAAAAAAAATCGATTCAACAACGTTTCAAAATCACCAATTGTATGAAATCCCATCTCACCCCAACTACGAGGGACTACGGGCTGAGGAGGAATTTTGTGTTATTCGTTAAAGTTAATTTCGCTCCTAAGCCACATCTACAAGCTGTTTTCGAGGGTCATCACGAACCGCCTAGCACGAAGACTCGACGAATTTCAGCCACCGGAGCAGGCCGGATTTCGAGGAGGATACGGCACCATAGACCACATCTTCACAGTGCGGCAGATCATACAGAAGACTGAAGAGTATAATCGGCCCCTGTGCTTAGCATTTGTGGACTATGAGAAAGCCTTTGACTCCATTGAAATCTGGGCTGTTCTGGATTCCCTGCAGCGATGCCAAGTCGACTGGCGATATATCCAAGTGTTGAGATGTCTGTACAACGCAGCTACCATGGCCGTCCAAGTCCAAAACCAGCAGACTAAGCCTATCCCCATGCATCGTGGTGTGAGACAAGGGGATGTGATATCCCCCAAATTGTTCACAAATGCTTTGGAGGATATGTTTAAAACGCTCGACTGGAAGGAACATGGTATTAACATTAATGGCGAATACATCTCACACTTGCGATTTGCCGACGACATCGTTATAATGGCTGAGACGTTGCAGGATTTAGAGCATATGCTGACCGGTCTAGCTGATTCTTCTCAACGCATAGGTCTCCGGATGAATTTGGACAAAACGAAAGTTATGTTCAACGAACATGTTGCTCCGGGACCTATTGCAGTACAAGGGGCTGTTCTCGAGGTTGTTCAGGAATACGTCTACCTCGGGCAAATACTGCAGTTAGGACGGAACAACTTCGAGAAAGAGTCGAATAGAAGGATACAGCTGGGCTGGGCAGCATATGGGAAGCTGCGTCGAGTCTTCACGTCGTCAATCCCACAGAGTCTGAAGACAAAAGTCTTCAATCAGTGCGTCCTGCCCGTGATGACATACGGAGCCGAAACGTGGACACTCACGGTAGGACTGGTTCATAAATTCAAAGTCGCTCAGCGAGCTATGGAAAGGGCTATGCTCGGAGTCTCTCTGAGGGATCGTATTCGAAATGAAGTCATCCGTCAGAGAACTAAAGTCGTCGACATAGCCCACCGGATTAGCAAGCTGAAGTGGCAGTGGGCCGGTCATATTAGCCGTAGAACCGATAACCGTTGGGGTAGACGAGTTCTCGAGTGGAGACCGCGCATCGGAAAGCGTAGCGTAGGACGCCCTCAGACTAGATGGAGCGATGACCTTCGCAAGGCGGCTGGCAAGAGCTGGATCAGAGTTGCCGCAAATCGTGCTCAATGGCGTGCAATAGGAGAGGCCTATGTCCAGCAGTGGACGAGAGTAGGCTGATGATGATGATGATGATGATGATGTTAAAGTTATGAAATAGAACTACATAAAATCATAAAAAACCTAAAATACAAATGGCCGGAACATTTATTAATAAAATTAAGTTTGCATAAAATGTAAAAATAAAATGTTATCGGGGTTTGAATGTCAGTTTTGTCCCTACTCACCCCATTTTACAGTATAATTCAATATTGAATTCGGTATCAACCGTGGGTAATCAGAGGTCAAACACACTGGTTTTTCTGAGGTGCTTGCTATGCGTTCACATTGTGAATAACAACACAGCTGATTTGAGGTCATTGACCTTGCGGAATGCGCCGGCGATGTCAGGGTCGTTGCAAATGGCCAATGGTAGCAAGGCCCTATTAAGGTACCGTTCCAATTCAGACTACATCACATTCACTGCTGCAGTAGGTATTGTAGCGCGACATAACTGCCGCTAATGTAGAAATCGATGTTGCTGCCAGGAATATTAAAAGCGGCAATGTGGCAATATTGCAGCAAAAAATCTTAGGGGTCATCCATTAATTACATCAGACGTTTAGGGGGGGAAGGGGGTCAAGAAAATGTGACATGTTGTGACAGGTGTGTGACGTCACACCAGCCGGAGAGGGGTTTGCCAAATATGACTAAGTGTGACAATGAGGGGGGAGGGGTCAAAAAACCTAGAAATTCGTGTGATGTAATTAATGGATGACCCCTTAAACCCAGCAATAGCACAGATTATATAATAGTTCTTACGAACAGATACTTATCTCTCAAACAAAACGCAAATACCTACCGTTTTGATACCTACACAAAAATACAATGGAGTGACCTTTAACGCGCCGCTCCCCGCACCGCGCGCACCGGCACAACGCTAGAGTTGCTGACGCTTAGAAATGATAAATAAATACCTACTTAAACAGCGGAGTAAAATAAAAGGAAAGCTAAATCTTAAATTATACCTTCCGATTATACTTTAGTGTTTGCGAAATAGTCATTTTAAAAGGTCATATGTCCCTGCAGTAGCCGCAGTGTTTACGCCGTTTTAGTTATAAACCGCGCAATAATCCCAGCAAGAATTAGTTTTAAAACTTCGTGTAAAGTAATTTAAAACCAGATAGACAGAGATTAATGTTACACAATAAAGAAAAATGATAGAAACGCCATGAATACAGGTAATTAATTATAAGTTAACCAGAGCAAAAATGAGTATGCACTTTCCGGTGTAAAGTTAACTTACTGTCGTTAAAATAAACATTTACCAAAATAAATTAAAAATTTGCTACCTATTTCAAATAGATAGGTATCTAAAACTATACATTTGTCATACATAATAAACATTACATAGTTAATTAAAGAAATTCAACAGTAGGTAAGTACTTACTACGTATTAGCTTGTAACTATCGTAAAAATTGACAGTGCGGCGCGCGGTGACGTGCGTACGTGAGCGCGCGTGGCAACCAACTGGCATGCTTTTCTACCGTGAACGGGAGCAGATTCGTAGGTATAAATCCAAGCTCGCGCGGAGAGTTCCATAGGCCTGGCTGTATGTAACTCTGTGATGAAACAACGCAACCTAATTGTGTTAGGGGTTTTTAGAATTGTCTCGATGAGTATTAGTTGTATGTCGTAAGAAAAGTATGTCGTACAGTCAGCGATAAAAGCTTGTACCAAAAATTAAATTTTTGCCAAAAACTTATTTTGAAGTTAAGAACTATATTCGTATAGGATGACTGCTATAGATATAGGCCACTCTTAATAATAAGGTTTCAATTGGCTTGTCTCTTTCATATTTTTTAGGAAAGGCCAATTTCTATGTAGGGACCAATTATCAGCAGTTACATTAATTATTATATATATTCTGCCGCTGCTTGTTATCAAATTTTGCGCATTCTCACCACTAACCCAATTCTATCGCTATAACAGCTAACGGGTTAAACTATCATTACGTCTGGTTAACGGATCAAACGGGTTTAGGCGACAGAGCGCTGAGCAAACATACATACGTCACATGTACCGTTCATAGTTCATAGTTAAGGTGCTATTCGGATTCAGACTACAACAGCGGGCGCAGCACGGTTCCATTTTTATCGCCTATCGCTATGCCCGTCACTTTCGCACTTACATACTTGTTAGAATGTGATAGTGCGATAAAAATGCGACCGTGCTACCGGCGCAGCAGTATAGGCCCCGTGCCCGTGCATGAACTATAGGGGGCAGCATATTAGGAACCGTCAGATTTTTGGCGCAAGGCATAATGGTAACATTCCATTTCTAACCGCAGCTGCATTACTGTCAATTTTACTATAGAAATTGACAATGACAGCGATGCGTTCAGTACTGGTAGTGCAGCTGCGGTTAGAAATGGAATGTTACCATAAATGTGTCGTTTATGCTTCCGATGTAGCCCACAAGATGGCAGAGCCTACTATGTCCAAGGAAACGTACCGACGAGAACGGTAGATGGTAGTTGCTTTGGGAAACATGTGCACATGTTTCCGATTCAGGCCACAAGATGGCAGCTCTCCAACGCGCACGGCAGATCGCGACATTACGGCCGAAGCATTGGTGCCGCAAATGTCAAAAATTCGGGCATTTTGATTTTTGCGACAGAAATGTCGCGCTGCAATACTGCTGCGGTAATTATGCCGACTGCATTATTGCCAAATTTAAAGTGACATTCCATTTCCAACTGCAGCTGCAATACTGTTCATTTTACTATGGAAACGCGTCGCTGTCATTGTCAATTTCCATAGTAAAATGAACAGTATTGCAGCTGCAGTTGGAAATGGAATTCACTCTTAATATAAACTCGAGAAAATTATATTTTTGACAGTCGGCAGCAATTTCGCTCCGTATTAAGTACTACAGCAGTAATACAAATGTAGTCTGAATCCGAACGGTACCTTAATTCCGAACAAGTTTAGGCGACAGAGCGCTGAGTAAACATACATACGTCACATGTACCGTTCACAGTCAAGGTGAGCCTGAGATGACACAGTTTTTTTGGTGACGGTGTTTTCACTAGCGGTTGATACGGCAAAAAAACGGCCATGTGCGTGTCAAGTCATGTATACTGGAGGATTCCATTGCATTACAAAGATGAAGACAAAGAAAGTAGCTCAATTTGAGCAGCAGCGTCTGGAAGACCTAGATGCTAAGCGTCATATCCGCAAGACGCGACTTAAGCCCTCCTACACATACACCCGCAACTCGGCGGGACAACCCCATTGCACATCGTGTGACCGCATCTTCAAGACAAAGTTTGGTTTTGCGAGCCACATAAGGGCGTTTCATAATCCGGATAAGAATTGTTGATGGAGTCGCCATCAGTGTTGCCAACTTGACATAATTGATGCCAGATCTGGCATATTTTCACTTGCTTTGGCACCAAAATTTTCCATTTAGCATATGGCATATTTTTTAGCATAATTTAGTCTAAGCCAAGTTTGCACCAACTTGGCAGCAACGATATGCGCCATCGCCTTATGTGGTTCATATTTTCATATGAATTTTGGCTTTTGTAGACGGATGGACGTCGACGGACTATATAAAGTTGGTCAAGCAGATCTTGTCAGTAGAAAAAGGCGGCAAATTTGAAAAATGTATGTGTTTTAAGTATCTAATTTCAAGTTGACATTTTAGCATTTTTTTAGCATATTTCAAAAAACTTTGTATAATTTTGGCATAATCTAGACATTAGTCTAGCATTTTTTCAAAATCCGAGTTGCCAACACTGGTCGCCATTGCCGGATACGGCAAGGAGGATAAGAGAACTGGAGGATTCCGTACCTTACTATAGTAAAGTACTAACAGTACTACTTACTAGTAGTAGTAGTAGTAAGTAAATAGTACTAGTCTATTGTAACACCTGCAGAAGAGTCTGTAAGACCAAGTTCGGCCTGGCCCCAATTTCACATCGGTGACAGGTGCGACGAATTGTAAAATCACTATTGCTGACGTCACAGGCATCCATGGGCTACGATTACCACTTACCATCGGGCGGGCCGTATTCCTGTTTGCCACTATCATTGTATTATTAAAAAAAAAACTTTATTATATCGGAAAAAAACAGATATTTCTCCTGCGAAGTTTCTGACAATTGTCAAAGATTTAGAAGAATTGTAGGTAATTCTTGACAGGTAATGAGTTATATGTCGGAATTTCGTGACAATTGTAGTGTTTCTTGTGACAATTGTCATAAACTTAGCAAGAGAAATATCTGTTTTTTTCCGATATCATAAAGTTTTTTTAAATAATACAATGATGGTGGCAAACAGGAATACGGCCCGCCCGATGGTAAGCGGTAACCGTAGCCCATGGATGCCTGTGACGTCAGCAATAGTGATTTTACAATTCGTCGCACCTGTCACGTTGGTGAAACAGGGGCCAGGGCCGACCACATTAGGGCCCATAACACGCGTAATCCGTAATTGCTCAGGTCGCCGTCATCGAAATTTAGTATGGAATTTATTAGTTCCATTTTATTTAATTTCTACTACGAAACGAAATTAATAACTAGCTTAAATCTAAAATAGGCCCCTGAGGCACTGTGCCAAGGATGCTGGCGGCATTTCCTCGCTGTATTTCTACTATTTTATGTCGCACTAGAGACTTTGTGTAGGCCATTTTGAACAAGTTGCCTGTATATTACAAGCTTTTACGTTAACTGCATTCTGTACATACACTCAGTATATATAGTTACTTATAGACATCCTTGGCACACTATCCTCTAGCCGCCCAGAGACCTATAAAAAGGTCTCCTGTTCCATTCTAATTTGAATTTTGTGTTGACAAAATAAAATTTCATTTTGCTTGGCAACGTTTGACGTATGGACGGCTAGAGGCTATATAACATTTTAAAACACGAAATATACCATGACAGAGTTAAATTAAGAAAATGTTTTTACGATGGTCGTGAGTACCTTAACATTCCTTACTAACTATGTACAATTAAATACATTAATATTAACATTTTATACGGTATATTAGCTACTGCGGTATACTGCACTTTTATTATTTGTATGGTCATGTGAGGATAAGAGAATTGAGTAAACTTTAATTCTGGAAAAGGAAAATTTCGATACCTATACAAATATTAAAAGTTTCCAAAATATAAATGTATTTCGCCATTTTTGGAACTTTCTGACGTCACTTCAGATAGTGAATGATGGTGGGAAAAGTTAAATATGTAGATCATAACGTGTGAAAGTCCCTTAGGGGCTGTCCATAAATTACGTCATCGTTTTTTGACGATTTTTGACCCCCCCCCCCCCTAAAATCATCCAAAAATTATGAATAATTTATGAATAGCCCCTTAGGGTGTTATTCCACATTGGACCAAGATTGGACAGAGGGAATACAGGTGGAATAAAATAGTGTTCCTTTTTTATAAAAATTGTCGGTTCGATTCCCGGTTGAGACAATATTTAAAAATTAATATTTAAATGCAGTTATGTTTCTTATTAAGGATAACGTTTCCTTTAAGTAAAATTAGCTACCTAACTTAAGGTTAAGGTACTTTCCCTCCAAGGCCCAAATTTTTTTTGCATGCTAATCTAATTGGCCAATTGGTATAAAAATATGAGTATTTACTTATTTGCTTATATGTTGCCATGCCCTTGTAGGGTCCATGCTGTACTGAATTAAAGTAAAACACCTGTATAAACACCATGGATTGCATCGAATAAATGATTATGATTATTGATGTCTTAAATTATAGTTTGTTTAAATTATAACGTTTGACCTGTATTGTTTGTTGTATACCCTACCTAGTATTGTCTCCCGTTTGTTTTCCTTTCTTGTTAAGAGTTAGTAGTAGAGGTAGTAAATAGCTCTTATTATTTACAAATAATAAATAATGTTGAACAACTAACATTTGTTTAAATGTTTATCTTTTTCCGCTGCTGACTGTATGTTTTAACAGTTTTTACGAGTGAATATGGTGCCGATTTTCGCCCGTCGTTGGACTTAGTAGTTCAATCACGTTATTGAAGATGGCGTTAGTAACTGTTTGAATGTAACGATGATAGATGTCGCACTATGTATCGATTTAAATCCTATAGTTGGTCAAGCAGATCTTGTCAGTAGAAAAAGGCGGCAAATTTGAAAAATGTAGGCGCGAAGGGATATCGTCTCATAGAAAATTTGAATTTCGCGTCTTTTTACTACTGACTGAATTACTGACAAGATTTGCTTGACCATCTATACCTCAAATGATAAATTACCTATAGAGATTGTAGGATTTGTAATATTCAGATGTTTTAACAAAATGTGACTCATATTAAGATTTCAGATATTTTAAATAAAATGTGACTTTTCTTTTTTCGGCCCTTCTAATGGTAATCGGTCAACGTAGCCTATGGACGTCTTCAACTCCATGTAACATCTTACATGCAAGTTTGTTAATCACAATATTTATTACAACTCTATTCTATTAAATAAATATAAAACAAAATTAAATTAGCTTAAAAATAATGCACGTCTTTGTATTATTTATGTGAAATCAAATTACCTAGCTAGGTATATAATTTGTTTATAGTCGTAAAATAGGCGTAGAGTTGGACTAGAAAAAGTCTGCAGCGGATTTGATAGCTCACGCAGTGTAATTGTTTTTAAACGTCATAATTTCATAGATGTTTGACGTTTAAAATAACACGTGCACTGCGTGGGCTATCAAATCCGTTGCAGACTTTTCCTGGTCTGACTCTAGGTACCTACCAGTGGCGGCGCGTCAAACATATCCATAGGCAAGCCGGGGTTAATTAGACTTAGGTACATATTATTATTATTTCCTTTACACCTCTGAACAAACGTCCAAAAACAGGCAAGCCGGTGGGAATTGGCTTTTATGGACGCGCCGCCACTGGTACCTACCTCTATCTTGTGAAGTCAAAATATAATTATTGTGATATTTATGATTATTCACAATAATCACCTAATTTAAAGATTTTGCTGATTTACATTATTGAACTATTTATTCATAAACAATAATACAATTAAAAATACACTACATAATCTAAACATAAAACTAATTAAAAACTAAACTTAAATATAAATATAAGCAAAATAATATAGACGAAGAAAAAAGAATTAAACTATTTAACTAAAAGCAGGTACCTAAAAAGTAAAAAACCTACAAATAAAATAGATTTATTGACCTTGTACCTACCTATAAGTTGTTGGATTAGGATTATTAGTTATATTTACGCAGCATTCTTATAAGGTACCTATAGTGTAAAATACCTACTTATTTTAATTTATCTATAGGTTACAACCCTTTTCATATGACTTGGTATTGTATTGTTGTGTCTAAAGCTACAAGCCATAAAATCACTTATGTCATCACCTGTATTATTTTACACGAATATATACATCTGGGTCACACAGCTACTTAGGTATATTGAGTTTGTTTACCTTTACAAATAGATGACATGATTTAAAATAAATAAATAAATCGATCGATGCTACCACAGAAGGTGAAAAAGAATTAAATATTTACAAATTAGTCTCATTATGGAATAACTTTTTGTCAATCGTTTTCCTAAAGAAAATGAAAATAGAAAAACGGATAGCTATTTTGCCAGTTGTTATCACTTCTATTTTTTACACCTAGTCAGCATTATATCGCAAATATTAGTTTTTAATGATAAACTCATTGATGCCAGTAATAATTAATAATCAACGAAATATTTTCATACATACCTATGTCTTGACTTCTTTGTTAAAAATTATAATTAAGGTTTACTCGGGTAATTCCGAATGTCGAAAACTGTCGGATAATTCCGGAAAGAGACTTTCATTATGATGGAATTTAGGGTGATTTTCATCTGATTTTCGGAATTATCCGACATTCGGTATTACCCGAATACACCAAGTTTTTGACGTGATAACGTCTTTTAAATCGATAAACACCGGTAGCATGCACGGAAAAGTGTCACGTTGTGGACGTATCTCCATGGTAACGTTACGTAATGTATTGCTAATACTTTCTTATGACGTTATCACACAAAATTATCGTCCGTAAACTGACTTTACAGACAACCATATTTTATAGTACCTAGTCCGTACCCAAAGGGTAAAACGGGACCCTATTACTAAGACTCCGCTGTCCGTCCGTCCGTTCGTCCGTCCCTCCGTCTGTCACCAGGCGGTATCTCACGAACCGTGACAGCTAGACAGTTGAACTTTTCACAGATGATGTATTTCTGTTGCCGCTATAACAACAAATACTGAAAAGCACGGAACGCTCGGTGGGCGAGTCCGACTCGCACTTGTCCGGTTTTTTTCCTATATTAAAGACTGATTTCTCTTGTTTCAGGTCCAGTGCCACTAGCTAGGAATATACGCCACTTGCCATGCATATCAAGAAGAACAGGCCAGGAAGGCCTCTGCATGTTCGCCATAGACTGCCTCAAAGCCAACGGCACACACCTAGGAACATGCATAGACAGGTTCTACTTTGGCTCCTGCTGCCAAGTACAGGACAAGAACGTTATACCTATAAACAACATCGAAGATAACTCCATAGATGGCGCTAACTTCGTCCATCCACAGACTGAAGAGAAAACTACAATAAAAGTTGAAGAAACAACTAAAGTAACTACTGAAAAAACTACGCTAGCAGATAAAATAGACATGGAGACAAAGTCTGACGATCTAGATAATAAGATACCTGATGATAAAACTACTCTTGAATTAGAAGCTACTACTAAAGCAATTAAACCTGAAGATGCTACGGAAATTCCTGTTAAATTATCTACATTCCAGACTGTCTCTGGAGATTTAGCCACGGAAAAATCTACGACGGAGGCGATAAAAACAACAGTTTCAACTACAGAACAAACAACAGCGAAGCCTAGTAGGAAACCTGTGCTTACTTATAAACCTAGACCGCCATACAGACCTACTAATTTCACCAAGCCTCAGTATATACAGCCAAATAGACCAAAACCTACTAAACCTTTATCAGTATACAACACTACTAGAAAACCTATCTATCGCCCTACCCCTAAAGTGCCTATTACTAAAAAGCCTTTACCAATCCCTCCTAGATTGAATATTACTATTCTACCGCAATCTACTAGCTCCAGACCTATTTTCACTAGACCACTTTCAACTATAACTTTCATAAACGCAACACAAGAAACTACGTCAACAACAACGACAACTGAAGCTCCAACAACTGAGAAAACTGTTGAGACCACTGAAATAATAACCGAACCCTCAACAACATCAACATCTACAACTACTACAACAACAACGACGACAGAACCACCAACAACATCAACAGAGCAACCAACAACAGCTCCTACTACAGATGTAACAACCACGGAACTTGTCACTGAAATTCCGACTTTAAAACCAGTGACGGAGACTGAGATTCCAACGACAGACAAGTCTACAGATTATCCTCCTTTCGTGACGTGGTCGAGTACGGTGGACGCCGCTACCAGAGCCCCTGAAAACACTACTACGGCTTCTGATGGTGAGTTTTATATTCCTTTATAAGGATGAATCACGTTAAACCGGGCCGTGTCCGGGCCGGAGCTTCCGACGCTTACTTTCCTATGACATGACAGGCGATCACGTGATCCTTTCCATAGAAAACGATGCGCTGGAAGCTCCGGCCCGGACACGACCCGGTCGGTCTAACGTGAGTCATCATTTAGGCGGAGGTCACTTTCTGAGCTCGTCACTTTCTGAATTCGCCACTTTCTGAGTTTTATCACTTTTTTTAGCATAGTGACTTAAAAGTGCTTCCTAATAAAGTGACCAACGCCGCCTAAAGAAGGTACGTGTAGGTACAGTGATTAGTACTGAATTTTTGGGTATTTTGACGGGACTGGTTAGGGCTGCATCCACACATTTTTCCAAGAATCATAAAGGATGAATCACATAACGGGCCGTGTCCGGGCCGGAGCTTCCGGCGCTTACTTTTCTATGACATGACTTTCCATAGAAAACGATGCGCCGGAAGCCCCGGCCCGTACACGGCCCGGTCTAACGTGAGGCATTCTTTATATGAAAAACAGTATTAATCATCCTGTAATGACTGTGTTTACAAAATTTGCGTGAGGTCCGTTGGGGTCAAACATCTAGTAATGGATTCTAAATAATTGTTTCTGATCAAGATGGGAAGTGGCTCGGAACAGCGGTTTTCGCGAGTTCATTGTTCTTAATTTATTGCCTTAAATTAAATATAAGAAGCTTCTTATTGTTAGTTACTTCTCATGAGTTTGTTATAATTTTTTTAGAAGTTTTATAAGTACCTGCAAATTGTGACCATTCGGCAAAGTTTTCGGCAATATTTCCGAGTTGAAATTACCTAAATTATTATTATACTGAGACTATCCAAATAATAACAGTTTTTAATGATTCACGGTTAGTTTCACTTCACTAGACTTATATCGACCGGGATAATTGTTTATTCTTTATTCAGACACAGATTGCTCACTCTATATTAGTTTTGGTACCAAATAGACTAATATTTTCATAGTCGACATCCAGCATCGAGTAGCAGAATTATTATTATAACTATATTAGATGATTATTATAACTATATTAGGTAGAGTTTTAAAAAAATGCTGATACTACGTTGTAGGGACGGCCACTTGTCAATGACAATGAATATAATTAACTTCATAATTCCACGGTATATGGAATTACGGTCCATATCCCGGTCGATATGTCGGCGGCCGATCGTAAGATCAGGCATATCGTGAAATTCCTAGGCATATCGTGAAACGTGAAAATCTTTGACTCGTTCCCTGAGTCGACGAAGCCCCGCATAGCGGGGCTCGTATTTCTGGGCAGTTTTCCCTTCGGGCATCTGAAGCAACCTAACGAACCTATCCTACCTATATATTGGTTTAATGTGACTATCGTCAAAACATTACACAGGCACATTACGATCTGCCTGATCTTATGATCGGCCGCCGACAGATAAAAGTCTATCAAAATAATGCAAATGGCTCCTTCAAAACCTGACTCATTCATACCACTTTCCTCCTATTAATCTGGTTAATCTAGTAATCTCTATGATTAAATACAATGGTGCTGCTATAAATCATCTGAGAACTGTTATTTTCTATTTGTTCCTTATCGATTGATGATAAATCAAATGACTCGTGACATAGTCCAAGAGTCTAAACCTACGAGTACGTAAAGTCGGACCAAAAAAAGTTTGCAGCGGATTTGATAGCCCACGCAGTGTAAGGGTCATTTATACGTCATAATTTCATAGAAGTTTGACGTTTAAAATAACACGTGCACTGCGTGGGCTATCAAATCCGCTGCAGACTTTTCATGGACTGACTCTATGTATGTTTGTAAGGGTCTAATCTTGCAAGTTAAATTTTAACCACTTCCCAATTTCTAATGAAGCTAAAAAATTTGCATACGTGTGTAAGTCGGGTGACAATGCAATATTATGGTAGCATTGAGCTGATCTCATGATGGGGACAGGAGGTGGCCATGTGATAAAACAATGCAACCTAATTGTGTTTGGTGTTTTTAGAATTGTCTCGGTGAGTATTAGTTGCCTGTAGAAAGTAAAGTACAGTTCATCGATAAAAGCTTGTACCAAAAATGAAATTATTGACAAACTAGAAGTTTTACGGAATATTAAAGTATTGTAGGAAAATTGTATATAGCTCTTAGCCTAATTTATTGGTAAATGAGTAATGCCCAGTCAATGATCGTCGAGATCGTGGGCGCACAAATCAATGATTATTTTAACACAAAAAAGTAGGACAAATTTTGTAGTAAACAAAGAGAAATCAATCTTAATAACAACGGTTTAAAATTGAAAACTGAATGCTATAATTTTATCTTAGTTTCTTTCGTTTTCGTGATTTTTTTAAGGAAAACGTTGACCGGAGGTGTCATATTCGTGTGAGTCACTTTTAATGTTGAAAACTCAATAGAATTTGAGTGTTTGTTTGGTTGCAAGCAAAAAATTACTTTTTATTGAGTTTTTAATAGTTTGAATTATTATTGGATTGAGCGAAAACACTTGAACTAATGTTTTTTTAAAGTTCTTAAGTACAATGTTTTTCCCATTTTCATTATCAACTTAAAATACAAAACTCCTTAGCATTAGGTTTTACACGAATGTACATAGGTAATCATGTATTGTTTCTTATTTAAAAAAATACACTTTGATTGCACTAAATACCTATAACCGGAACATTATAATATAAACTATAAATATTTCCAAATTAAAAGAACGCTTTGGGAAATATTGCCAATTGGAAACAAAGACAAATTATGTTTTTTTTTCTGTTCCGGGATTATTATGCTTGGTATTTTAATAAAACCATAAGCAATGGACAATGACGTCAACACCACAACGCCGCAGTATTTACGACTCAACACTAACGCTGCTGCCTTTAAGGTGACAGTCCATTTCTAACCGCAGCTGGACTACCGATACTGAACGCGACGCTGTCATTTTCAATTTCCATAGTGAAATTGACAATAATGCAGCTGCGGTTAGAAATGGAATGTTACCCTTAAGGTGACAGTCCATTTCCAACGACAGCAGCACTACCATTCATTTTACTATGGAAATTGACATAACACCGACGCGTTCGTACTATAGTCAGTCAGACCGTAAAAAGTCTGCAGCGATTTTGATAGCCCACGCAGTGCAAGTGTCATTTTAAACGACAAACTTCTATGAAATTATGACGTATACATAACACTTACACTGCGTGGGCTATCAAATCCGCTGCAGACTTTGTTCGGTGCGACTCTAGTAGTGCAGTTGCGGTCAGAAATGGAATGTTACCCTTACATCCACGGCTGTGACCGTCATCACCATGGCAACAATTTAAACTTATTTCCAACACTAATCCGAATTCAAAATGTTTCGTAAAGAAAGTGAGCCCTAAGTTTCACTGAGACAATGCGTTTGGCCTCGATACGTGACCGGCCTGTCAACAATCAGCGGATCTGTGACAGTATTAATGCTTTTACTCTTCATTTCACGGTCTTAGTGTCTAGTTTCTATTGACTGTCTGGGGTTCGAATCACGGTGAGGGTAATAGGGTATTTGATAGAGATGCAACGGATAGTTGTTTGGCTGGATACTGGATACCGGATATTCGGCCTGACCATCGGCCGAATATCCGGTATCCGGCCGCCGAATATTCGGCCAGCGGAACTATCCTACATTTCAGTTTTACAGGTGCGCATTCTGCAGGTTTGACCTGTTTCCTAGTGAACGTTCGCGCGGACACATTTCTAGGTTCGAAATGAGTGCGCGTGCAAGTCAGTGGAATTTTTAAATTGTTTTAAAATAATAAACAAGTACGATTATGATCAAGACTGTTTCTTAAATCCAATTAGTTTATTCCGAAATCAAGCGATTTTACTATGCGGTATCCGGCCGGATACCGGATAGTAAAAGAATATCCGGTGCATCTCTAGTAATTATTTAAGGATGGCTCACGTTAGACCTAGCCGTGTCCGGGCCGGAGCTTCCGGCGCATCGTTTTCTATGGAAAGCATCACGTGATCGCCTGTCATGTCATAGAAAAGTAAGCCCCGGAAGCTCCGGCCCGGACACGGCACGGTTTTATGTGAGTCATCCTTAATGTCTGTCTGGGGTTCGAATCACGGTGAGGGTAATTATTTATATGATATACACTTGGGTTGTACCTAAATATTTCTTTTTATTAAATAATTAATCATCTAATTTTATTTGACTTGGATTTTTTTTCTTCTTCTTTGTCGTATTCTCATGGACGTGACCACAATGTGGATACTTTTCACCAGTGCTCTCCAACCTGCTCTGTCTTGGTCCCAGTGCATGCTAGCCTGCAATACGGCGTTTGCAATTTTTTGTTATGAATTGCAAAATTTAATGAGATAGGCAACCTTTACCTACCCCAGGTATGTCCTTAAACTACGTCCAAGACCACCGGTGGACGGGCAGCAGCGTCCCTCAAATTCGGTGTACTCGACTGCGATCGCCAACCCGCCTGCCAAGCGTGGCGATTATGGCATTCACCCCCCATAACAAGGGGGAGGCCTATGTTCAGCAGTGGACGTCTTATGGCTGAGATGATGATGATGATGAGGCAACCTACCTAAACATTCTAAAGAATTACATTTTAAAACACTTGGTAGTTTAAAAACTATATTTAATTGAGTAATGCACGAAATGTAACAAAATTATTATATAGATGGTCAAGCAAATCTTGTCAGTAGAAAAAGGTACGAAATTCAAATTTTCTATGAGACGATATCCCTTCGCGCCTACATTTTTCAAATATTCCGCCTTTTTCTACTGACAAGATCTGCTTGACCAATTTTAATACCTATGACCCAAAATAAAATGATAGTAAAAGAAATAATAATGTAATTAAAATTTGATTATAATTTAGTAAAAAATAACAAGGTTCGGCATGAAACATTCAAAAATAAAGCTTTAAAAATACGCTTAAAAGCCTTAAAAACATGATATCGTTAACCTCACCACGGCCAGCGGACCGTCCCGGCTTTTTATCAGATAACCTAGAACCGATGACATTGTTGTTCGTAGCGTCTCAGGTTTCCGTGGTCTCGCGGTTTGTTGTCACGACAAATAAATTAAATAAATATTGTTAGACAATGTTACTATCGAATAGGCCAGGAGGCCGTCAAATCAAAATTCTTCTTCCTGCTCTTATCCCACGTTATGTGGGGTCGGCACAACATGTTTTTCTCTTCCATTGTCCTCTGTCCTTCGTCCCCTCAGCACTCACTCCATTCTTTCTCATTTCCTCTTTCACACAATCCATCCATCGTTTTTTGGGTTTCATTCATCCCTAATATTCTTTTGCCTATATGATATTCATCTTTCCTCATTAAATTGGTTATTAATAAGAATAACTTTGCCCAAAAATGGGGATATAAGAGCTCGCAACCTCTCTTCTTCTTCTTCTTCCTCGCGTTATCCCGGCATTTTGCCACGGCTCACATAGGAGCCTGGGGTCCGCTTGACAACTAATCCCATGATTTGACGTAGGCACTACTTTTTACGAAAGCGACTGCCATCTGACCTTCCAACCTAGAGGGGAAACTAGGCCTTATTGGGATTAGTCCGGTTTCCTCACGATGTTTTCCTTCACCGAAAAGCGACAAGTAAATATCAAATGATATTTCGTACATAAGTTCCGAAATCTCATTGGTACGAGCCGGGGTTTGAACCCGCGACCTCCGGATTGCAAGTCGCACGCTCTTACCGCTAGGCCACCAGCGCTTCGTGGATATAAGAGCTCGCAACCATCAGTACTAAATGTTTTATAAATACCTAAGTAGGCGGTTCATGAGTGTCATGACCGAGTCAGCATAATTCGCCACGCGCTGACAATTGACATCAAAAGGCGTCGTGGAGTAACGATCGTGATTACGAAAGTAGGATGAGCTGTTTGAGCTAGTTTTGAATTTGGAATTCACCTTAATTTTGTAAGGTCAGCTGCAAAAATATCTACATTGATAGAGTTAGACCAAGAAATGTCTACAGCGATTTTGATAGCCCACGCATTGCAAGTGATATTTACGCGTCATAATTTCATAGAAGCTTGACGTTTAATATAACACTTGCACTACGTGGGCTATCAATATCGCTACAGACATTTCTTGGTCTAACTTTAAAGCAGTTGAATTTGTCTTGACATTTGACTCGATTGTTGCAGTGACAGCAAGGAGTCATCTATTGGGCACTAGCATGTCGAGCACTAATACGTTTACCTTATGCAGGCAATATTTTTTTCTATGGTACTTAGACTACTTAGGCTGGTTCTTTTTCGCGGGTTTTAGTCTTAGAAAAATATCCCGTATTGGCATTGAATTCCTGGCAATATTTCCTAAATTACCGAAAATGCTTTTAACAATTTTATAGAAATTAATTTTGTGTATTGATAATATTATGCTTGTTTATTTTTATCACTATAGCTTCAGATGAGCTGTGTATTTGGTGTTTAAATCCTACCAAAGACTGTTGAAAAAAAAAACATTTTATTTTACACACAGTTTGGGTCTTAAAGGTGCTTATAGCTGTCATTTTCATACAATATAACACAAAAATATGTAGTTTATTATGTTTTTCAGTTGTTTGCAATAGTTCCTAGTTAATTACTTAAATTCTCTTATTTTGCTTCTCGCACCATTTTTATTACATCTATGTTTAGCACTATGGTTGACTAGTAGAGAATGCCTTTAGGCATTAAGTCCGCCATTTGTACATTTTATTTGTATTTTGTGCAATAAAGATTAAATAAATAAATAAAAAATATGTACTTATTGAGATGACGGCTATCACGTTAGGTACCCAAGCTATTCGAAAAATACTATAATATTTTCCCAGAATGTAAATAATTTGCTTAGCTTTTATGAAAACTAATAAAACATTATATATTTTCAGAAATATGGTCCCCCATAACGCCACCGGACGGCTGGGTGTTGTTGACCGTGCCCCCCGAAACAACAACAACAACATCATCGACAACGACATCAACAACAACGACAACTACAACTACAACAACGACAACGACAGAAGGTTGAGTACTAATACTGTTGTCCATACTAGACGTGCGCGCCGGTCGAAAAAAATCGGGCGGCGGCGCGCCACGAAAAAATCCACGGCGGCGGCGTAACGCCGGCGGCGTGGGATTTTCAACTTTTCAATACACGTATAATGAGAAACCAAGATTAACTCTTAAATCAACACGGGAAAAATCTCAAAAAAACTGTGTTACATATTTTCTTTGGTTTATTGTAGAAATATCATGAAAAAACATATGTCAGTATGTTGGACGTTGCCAGGATCGGTGTAAATAAAAAGATACGCCGCGTAATGAAAAGACGTCCAGTATTTTGGACGTTGCCGAGTATAAACTACCTAATTTATGTGCATAAGGTTTTTATTCATGTTTTTTTAAAATAAATATAGAATAATTGCATTTTTTAATTAGAAATACACTTACTGATAATGTTAACTTATATAATGAATTGAAGTAAAACCTATTATTTTTATATTTTTGGAATAACTTTATCGCTCGTACGTGGTAAAATATTACCAGTCGTTGACGTCATTTATTTAACATTAAATCAAACAGCAAGTTATCCTAGGAAGCAGTAACATCTAAGCAATGGTTGGGAAAAAACCCATAAAAAGATTTTTTTAATCTATTTGGTTCATTACGTAATACGGCAAGTAATGCCTTTTTAAAATGTTTTGAAACACCTAACATCCCTCTATTTAATTTATTTACCACAAAAACTACCACAAAATTTAATAATTTTACTCTTCGCATACTTGGCAACGTCTAACATATTGGACTTAGCAAAACTGCCGTGTTGTCTATTACAACGGGCAAAATACTGGACATTACACTTTTTACACTTGTTTTACCCATAAACAAAAAACATTTTTATGTAAATAATATTGCCACGTAATAAACAGACCAGTTAGTAACCTATTACACGTTTTATTTTAACACTGCTTAATACTGTCATATAAAAAAAAATAATGAAATATGGGTAAAATGTCAGTCTGTCGGATGCTTCCTTGCAAGTTCTGCGTTCTGTAGGACTTTGACAAAAAGATTATGTTCACACTGGTTCCCAATATTTTCTTATATACTGTTAAAAATAACATATCATTCAAGTAGTATTAGTAGTAGACGTAGTAGTAGTAGTTTCCTGGTAGTGTAAGTACGCTACCAGAGGAAAGTAACGCTATGCTTTAATATTTGGTGCAGAACTTTTTTCTTGGGACGTCCATTATAGTGGACGTTATCGATTTAAGGGTTAAAATAAATCGAGCAATGAATTAAAAAAAAAACGGAACAGTCAGAACGCTAAAGCTAGGCACATCGCACGCGCTTTATGTCCATTGATTTTAAATTTTTACTCTTGCGGGCTTTGTCTTGGCGCGAATTTTAAACTACCGGCGGCGGCGGCGGCGCGCTGACTCCTTATGGCGGCGGCGCGCCGCGGCGGCGCGCACGTCTAGTCCATACTGATATTATACTCGTATATATGTATATGAAACCGTAACTCAGTCTGTTTCTTTTTTAACGACTAATCTATTGAAAATATTAATATTTAAAAAGATAAGTTAACAATTAACCAAAAAAAAAAATTCAACGAAAAGGTACCACA
Source organism: Cydia fagiglandana (assembly GCF_963556715.1). Lineage (NCBI taxonomy): Eukaryota > Metazoa > Arthropoda > Insecta > Lepidoptera > Tortricidae > Cydia > Cydia fagiglandana. The sequence goes on from NC_085956.1 coordinate 3,629,651, forward strand.
TTGTCGGTTGTCGATAAGGTTGATTTCAAATTGAAGCTATATGGAAATAGCGCCTTATAGACAACCGACAATAAGTACTCTTTTGGTTGAGAATGGCACAAATTATGTAGAGTATTTAAAAAATATTCAACCTTTGGATTCAACAGAATCAGCATATATTAAGAAATGTCAATCTGCCGATTAAGTTGTTTGTTTGATACATACATGCATATAATTGGTACTATTTATATATGTATGAATATTGATATTTATTAACAAGGTTTTTCTTTTCACATAAATATTATTCTTTGTACTTATGTCTTTCCCATCACGGAACAATGGTGTTCCGGACCTTTGGGAGGCGTGCGCAGAGCCGCAGCCAACACGTAGAGTCCCTTTTGACACTTTAACATTCTTATTATTATTCTCTTCTTATAAACTGCAATAAAGTTAACTATATAATCAGCCGCTATACTCCCGACAGGCAAAAATATTTTATTTTATATTTTAGCACCCTCAACGGAACCCGAAACCGAAGCGCCCACAACAGAACAACCAACAACAACAACAACAACCACAACAACAACAACGACAAAACCAACAACAACAACAGAAGCGACAACGGAACCGGTCACGGAGGCCATGTTGGAGTTCACAGTCAACGTGACGTTGTCGCCGACTGTGCCGCCAATGACAACGGAGATAACGACTACGGTGACAACGAGCAACGCGACAAATGCTACGGAGGCTAGCACAGAATCAGGTATATTAAATAAAAAATAAATAAAAATTATTTATTTTCAGACAATTACATACAGTCCATAGTTGTTAGTATTACCTTACAGGATGTCTTACGTCACAGTACAATACAAGTTATATAAATGAAATTAGGTAGCTTACATACTTTACAGGTAAGTACCTTACTTAATAAATGGCTGATGAATGTGGCCGATTTACCGATTAAAATAGTACCTACATTACGACACAAGTGCGAAAAGTAGGAAATTCGGAACGAGTGGCGATACACGACCGAAAGGAGTGTTTTAAATCGACACGAATTGCGAATTACCTATTCGCACGTGTATATATAGTACATATGACCCTTTAGATTTTCGATATATGAACTGAAATAAATGTCATATACTAAGAAAAAGTGACCAAGGCCTCCAGTGCTCCAGGGTGGCACCTGCCGCGATAGCAGAGGACGCTGGTTCGATTCCAGCCTGGGGCACTGGAGGCCTTGGTCACTTTTTCCTAGTATATGACATTTATTTCAGTTTATAATTTATATAGAAGTGAAATAAAAAAAAATCCCAATAAGGCCTAGTTTACCCTCTGGGTCGGAAGGTCAGATGGCAGTCGCTTTCGTAAAAACTAGTGCCTATGTCAATTCATGGGATTAGTTGTCAAGCGGACCCCAGGCTCTCATGAGCCGTGGCGAAATGCCGGGATAACGCGAGGAAGAAGAGAAGAGAAATAAAAATAAAAAAAATCTGAAAATAATTTAATTGTTCTAATAGTTTCGACATATGGTTTGATCTAAGTATCTAACTTTAAAATACAAATTCCAGTGGCAACAACGACGGTCGGCAACGTGACCACCGAGGCGCCCGTCACCACCACAGAAGCGGTCAACATGTCTGACTACAAGGATGGTGAGTGACCGTTCATCTGGAAACCTCAAATGTAATACAAATTACAATATATGTATTTATAATTTATATTTAAAGCATTCACAACCAAAATGTAAAGGCCCTAGTACACAGTGGACATGACACTCCTGACTTCGGTCGAACTCGGCTCTCTCTCTCGTCTGTCTGTCTGTCTGTCTGTGTGTAATCAAATCTTGCAAGTTAAATTTGATCCACTTCCCGGTTTCCGATTGTGCTGAAATTTTGCATACATACCTACGTAAGTCGGGTGACAATGCAATATTATGGTGTCATCGAGCTGATCTGATGATGGAAACCGGAGGTGGCCATAGGAACTCTGTGATTAAACAACGAAACCTAATTGTGTTTGGGGTTTTTAGAATTGTCTCGATGAGTATTAGTTGCCTGTGGGAAAAAAAGTACAGTCAGCGATAAAAGCTTGTACCAAAAATGAAATTTTCGCCAAAAACTTATTAACGAAATATACTTTTGCACCAATCTTACACACATATTATTAGCTCTCTATGTGTTCATAAACCTCATGTTACGACCGCATTGCCGCATTTTATCACACCGACTCATTCTTGATCCTAGAAATGAGGTTAAACCAATTTCCTTTGATCTTCAGAGGTGTTCGAAATAGAAATGCCATTATTAAATCGATATTGACGCTATTACTACGCAATACCTAATAAATTTTTCATAGATATGACACATTGTTGTGTGTTGAAAATTAACAACTTTTTCAACAAAAACAAAAAAAAACAAGGTTTCTGAAGGCATATCCTAGAGGATTTATGATTTGTGTGTGTATATAAAGTAATGTGTATAACTCCACGTGCTATCTATAATTGTTACATCTGAACCGGAAACGCGGCAAATTGCTTTATTACATGTTAACAGTCATCGCGGCCATTGTGAAGTCAAGGTCTCGTAAACGGCTGCACCGATTTGATTGCGGTTGCTAAATGACTAATTAGGCAGTCTATTATGTCGTTTATGAGTGAATTGCAAAAAAATGTAGATAGTTAAGTACCTGTAATTAGTCTAAAGTTAATTGATTTGACGTGTTACGACAATTGTGACGTCCCTACGGGTAAAGGTACCTTGTGGCGGTTGGCGCTCCTATTAAGTCGAAAAACGCTCGAACGTAAGCTCCTGATAACACTGATGAGTGAAACATGTCGAGCGTTTTTCGACTTAAAATACGTGAGTGACCCGTTCTTAATATATTTAATAGGTACGTGTCGCACGGAAGTTTTGTTACTAAAATTACTTCAAACACTTAATTAATATCCTATTGTCGCCCAATGTACATTACGATGGACACTCTTTTTCAATGAAATTTCGACATTCAATAAAACAAACAAGATACAGCTAGGTTCAAAAGATCAAACGTTCTTAGCTAAAATTGTGTATGGGCGGTACGAAGATAATTAAGTTTAAGCTTTGCAGGAATACCGTAATACCGAAAAAAAAACTAAAATACTTAAAAGAATGGATTAAAATAGAGTATGTTGTTTTTACGAATTTACAAAATAATCATATCATGTCGTGTGATAATTGCATACTAAACATGTCACGATGTCATTTGTTAATTAATTCAATGAATAGAGTGCCAATAAAAGTGGTACCTTTTGTTAAAATGTGTCACAAATATCACAATATCATAAAATAATAAAAACCAATAGGTGAATCCCATCGAATGAATATTTAATAAATAATCGATAAAATTCTCACTAATTAATATTAATAGATATCCCTGTAGAAATAAATTTTAATAGCGTAAAGAAAACAAAAGCTTAAGAGTAAACAAAATTGTTAGCATTCCTGTTACAGGTCAATGAACTCTAAAAACAATTTATCCCTCACAAAAACCACTTTAAAAACACGTCAATATGTCGACACTGTGCTGACATTTCATATCAAGACCAAAGAACCTTGCCAGTTCTTTTTTTCGCCACTAGAATATATAACTTGGTTGAAATAAAAATACCAAATTACATTTGCATTTAATATATCGCTAGTATCATAAACATCAGTATAAACTCGTTAACAAACTTGACAGTTTATTTTTACCCGACTGTATTCTTAAAGTTGTTAGCAGGTAAACAATGAAAATAAAAAAAATGGTGGAATAATATTCCAAGCACTTGACTAGTATAAGCTGACCTCGAGATCCTTATACCCAATACGTGATCAGAGCTCAAGCTTACAATGGTCTTTCAGAATGCACTTAGTGTGTGTATTAGCTCAATTGACTGTTCATTAATAAGCTTTATTACTATGAGCTTAAGGTTTATATAAAGTCAGTAGTATATTATAACCCTTAGTACAGAGTTTAAAGGCGGTTTGAAACAAAGAGTGCTGGGCGGTCGCCGTAAGCGCACGCGCATGTCATTGCCAAGGCGATGGCAAGGACACTGGACAACCTGTTATATTAAAAAAAAACAGTGGCGTGAGAAAAAGTTAATTTGTGATATTAGTGATATTTTTTTGACTGATTCAGTGGCAAAAAGTGTTTGATTGTATCATTTTGGAAGCATACAAAAGGTTTTCGTCTCAAAAGCTTCATGATGAAAATGAAATAAAATTTGAAAAAAAAAATCATATGAAAAAATTATGACTGTTTTCGTAATTTCTGTTCTGCTCACATGATTTAAAAATCGGGTTGATTGCAAAAAAAAGAATGAAATCATTAATTTCGATAGACTAATTATATCTAGGTAATCTTAAAGTGACCTTCTACAAAATACAGACATTATATGCTTATACCTAATATAAACATACAATAAACTTTTGACCACCAAAGTGTGATAAATAGTGATGTTGTCTTTGATAAATATTAATGTGGTTCATAGTGATTGATTGACACATCGTTAAGAACATTTAACATTATTTAAAATTAAATATTAAAACACAAATCACATAGTGTCGGTTAAATAATAAACCTTTTGTACATAAAGTATACAACATTCATAACAATGTAAAAAACAATATTATAATTAGAACATTAATAAAGTAATAGTGTTAAAAAACTTGATAAAACAATTAGTGCAAATATTTAATATAAACCATCACTAATCATCACCTAAATGAAATAGTGTAAACACTCACAATCATTTGAATGTGTCATTTAGTGATTAAACTTTAGTGTAAGTGTAAACTAGTGTAAAATGATCCTAAACTCTACTCTATTGGTGCTGGCAGTGTGCGGTCGGCGTCTCTGGCCCCAGGGCCGGATCGTCGGCGGGGCCAAGTCTGGCTTCGGGCAGTGGCCCTGGCAGATCTCCTTGCGTCAGTACAGGACGTCGACGTATCTGCATAAGTGTGGAGCGGCCCTTCTGAATGAGAACTGGGCGATCACGGCAGCGCATTGTGTTGAACAGTGAGTAGTTTTAGTGTTTCTTGTGTAGTTTAGTGCGTATTTATCTTAGTATATTTTTTTCAGGGTATTTTAATGCGTTGCGTTTTTGCGCGTAAATTAGTTAAATATGGAGAAGATAATGTAACTGCTAATGAATGCCAAAGTATAAAATTAAGAAATATAAAAAAGAACAGTAAATTACTCTAAGGTAACGGCACCGATCATGAAACATAATGGAGAATTTTTGATTTTTCACTGATGCCTGTAAAATTTCTACCGCTTTGGGCGTTAGAAAATATAAATAAAAAATATTATAAAACTAGGTAGGTACGTTACAATTTTAGAGTAACCTTGGCTATATCTTTAGTGCTAATATTATGCATATTGTAACCTAAGAACCTAATTAAAATGTTAAGCACTCTCATTAAGTCAGCGCGAAAATAAAAGAAGATTTTGAAGGTGTTTCAACCACAAGAACGCAAAACGACCATGAGATCAGGAGGAAAAAGACTGGTAACAAAAAGTATTGGACATTGTTTGTACCAAAGATTAATCGGTTAAGATGTAAAGCCTAACCTCGTAAGGCCCATTGTGCATTACAATGTACAGCCGCCATCAGATATATCGGAGCGGCCAAGGTGTTCACAATATCTGAACACGCACTCTAACGCCCTGACAATAGAGGCGTGTTCAGATATTTGTGAGATCCCTAGCCGCTCCGATATATCTGATGGCGACTGTACACTCCATTACAATCTAATTAGAACCTTTCGTAATCCAGAAAAACATTTTTTTTAATGTCATAGCTTTATCAAACATAAAAAAACATCATAATTTTACTATATAAGTTATAAATTAAAATAGATGTTATATAGATAGATACATAATGATTAAAGAAAAAGTGACGAATCCCCCAGTGGTAAAGGCCGGAACTACTATACACTACTTACTATTAGGTATACAAGGTTAAAATTCGTAAGTGGCGCCGCCCTAGTGGGTGTAGGAGTGATGTAGGACACATGAAGATGTCGCCCTAATAATAAATAGATATATATCTCTGATAAATAGTATGAAGTTCTTATCTTCACGTGCGTGACGTCACTGGTTTCCCCCCCACCACCAACGTCACTAATTGCCAATACCATAAATAATAGTTTTTCTTAATATTCCAGTGTCCCTCCATCGGAGCTACTAGTGAGACTGGGAGAACATGACCTGGCGACAGAAGATGAGCCTTACGGCTTCGCGGAGCGGAGAGTTCAAATCGTGGCCAGCCATCCCCACTTCGATCCTGCTACATTTGAATACGACTTGGCGTTACTGAGGTAAGTTCATTATAGACTGGGAGAGCATGACCTGGTTCCAGAAGATGAGCCCTACGGCTTCGCGGAGCGGAGAGTACAGATCGTGGCCAGCCATCCCCACTTCGATCCTGCTACTTTTGAATACGACCTGGCGTTACTGAGGTAAGTTCATTATAGACTGGGAGAGCATGACCTGGTCACAGAAGATGAACCTTACGGCTTGGCGGAGCGGAGAGTCCAGATCGTGGGCAGCCTTAAATCCTGCTACATTTGAATACGATCTAGCGTTACTGAGGTAAGTTCATTATTAAGAGCATATACATTGGAGAGGAGCTACTAGTGAGATTGGGAGAACATGACCTGGCCACAGAAGATGAGCCTTACGGATTTGCGGAGCGGAGAGTTCAAATC